>NC_048228.1:73081428-73381428 GCF_002007445.2 Ailuropoda melanoleuca
TAGTGGCGAGAGTGGGCATCCTTGTCGTGTTCCTGATCTTAAGGGAAAGGCTTCCAGCTTTTCCCTATTGATAATAATGCTTGCAGTTNCAGTAGGCTTTTCATAGATGGCTTTTATGAGATTGAGAAATGTACCCTCTATTCCTACACTCTGAAGGGTTTTAATCAGGAAAGGATGCTGTATTTTCTCAAATGCTTTTTCTGCATCAATTGAGAGGATCATATGGTTCCTGAGTCTTTTCTTNTCTTTTCTTGTTGATATGATGTATCACATTGATTGATTTGCGAGTGTTGAACCATGCTTGCATCCCAGGTATGAATCCCACTTGGTCATGATGGATAATCCTTTTAATGTACTGTTGGATTCTATTAGCAAGGATCTTGTTGAGGATTTTGGCATCCATATTCATTAGAGAAATCGGTCTGTAATTCTCCTTTTTGAGGGGGTCTTTGCCTGGTTTGGGGATCAAGGTAATATTAGCCTCATAGAATGAGTTTGGTAGCTTTCCTTCTGTTTCTATTTTTTGAAATAGCTTTAGGAGAATAGGTATTATTTCTTCTTTGAATGTTTGGTAGAATTCCCCAGGAAAACCGTCTGGGCCTGGAGTTTTATTATTTGGAAGGTTGTTTATCACAAGAGATCTTTTTCTTAGATGCATTTTCTTTTGCCACCATCTGACTCATGTCAATCTTATGAGAAAGTGTAGTGTACTTTGGAAAGATCAGGCTTTGGAGTCTGATAAACCCAGGTTTGTATTCTGCCTTTAGAATGTTCTATCTATGTGGGTTTTGTACACATTAGTTATACCTTCTCTGAGCCTCAGTTTCTTCAGAGATAAAATAGATATCAAGTAACTACCATTCATAGGAACGTTAAAAAATTACATGGCAATATGTGTGCAGTGTTCCCATAAGAGTATCTGGCACGTGGTAGTGTTCGCTAGTGGCCAACTTCCCAGTTGCCCTTTGATTTTTGCTAACATGTCATAACATGGAGATTTGTTCACAATTTAGGAAATAAGGAATTTAAATGAGAGATCCTTTAAAAATAGGACATGAGTAGCTATTATTTTAAGAGAATTCATGAAACTGGATGATTTTTAACTACTTACCCTGGGGTTAGCTGTGATTAAACTTTTCCTTTATGGGATGCCTTTCCAGTAGAAGTTTGTTACAGAATCAAACTTCAGAAATTTGTCAAAATCTGTGAATCGCATGGTGTTTCTTGCCACACATTGGAGCTAAATGAAAGAGAATTTCTGGCTTTCAAAATTATGTCTATGGAAGTACAGAACAAACCAGGAAAATAAGGTGTTCTGGGAAAAATGAGCTGACAGGTAAAAGATAGTCTAGTTTCTTCTGGCTTTTCTTTAGAAATTCAAAGTCCCATAAATATGTTGTATCTCCTGTGTATAAATATAATTAAATACTAATGGTATGACAACATATGGGGTTTTATTAGGTTTCTAATCATAATTATCTATTTCTTCAAATCTTAAAAACTATACCTTTTTAAAATGATTGAAAGTATTTTACAATAGACAATTATTAAGACTGCTACCACAACTACTGTGGTAGGTAGAATTCTAAGATGTCCCCCATGATTCCTGCAGCATGTTTAATAAGTCCTTTAAAATCCCTGGGATTGTGAATATATCTAGCGTCATGAGTAGGCTCTATGGCACTTTGCCTTTAAGAAAGAGAGATTATGCAGGTGGGCTTAACCTAATCTTATGAACCCTTTAAATCTGATTCTGGAGGTCAGAGGTGGAGAAGCAAGGGACAGTTGAAACACAACAGGGAGTTAACATGAAGGAGATTGTCCACTGCTGGAGGGAAGCACATGGCAAGGACTGTGGACAACCACCAGGAGATGAGACATGGCAGCCAGCAAGGATGCGGAGACCTTAGTTTTACAACTGCAAGGAACTGCATTCAGTCCACAGTTTGAATGAGCATGTCAGCTGATCTGTCCCCAGTCTCCAGAAAGGAACACAGCCCAGCTGACACCTTGATTTCAGCCTCAGGCCCTGAGCAGAGAACCCAGTTACACCAAGCTGGATTTCTGACCTACAGAACTAAGAAACGTGTGTTGTTTCAGGCTGGAATAATTTGTTATGCAATACAAAATTAGTACAATTGTGATTATTAATGAAAATATACCATTTTTTAAAATTGTTTAACCTGTGCCAGACCCAGTATACTTTACAAACATCATTTCATTTAATTCTTACAAAAACACTATGACATTAACATTCTAAACCCCATCTGTGAGAAAATTGCCAACACACAATTTAAGTAATGCGTGCAGGTCCACAAAATTCTTAGTGTATAACTCTGATCTAAACTTAAATTTCTCTGATTCCCAGTTCTGGGATCTTATGTGTCCCATAGTTATGTAGGAATGGAATTTCATGGAGATGATAACATGCATCTATAGGATGAGATCTGGCATTGATGTGATACTTGATCTACAAAATGAAACCTTTACAAGAGATAGAGAAATTTCATTTCATTTTTTATGTGGTAAGATTATCAGTTGTAGGTGTAGTTTTAAGCCATTATGTGTGAATGCATTTTTCCTTTAAAATTATTATGGAAAGGTTGAATTAGGCTCAACAATGTTTTTTAGATGTCAGTTGCTCAAAATTGACATTAATCTGAATAAAATTACATATTCTGAAATGATTGGCTTTTAAAGTGCATTATTGATAATTCATAATAATTATTTTTATTTTTATCACCTTTGCCTATATTGAATAAATGCCTCTGGAAACCATTTTAAGATTGTTAATGGTTTTGCATCTTTATTAAATATTTTACGAAATAGACTTAGGCTATTAACTTTATAGCTGAAAGGCTAAATTATTATACATTAGAAATTCTATATAATAAAGGATATTTTTTCTTTAAGAGTGCAACGGCTAAATTCATCTTTAAATTAGTTAAAAGTCATTATATATGCTCAAATAGGTCATTATCTTGTGTTAGTATTAGTACGTTTCTGGCTCTTTTCTCTCTGATGACCTCTTCTCTTTCTCCTTCAATACATGTAGATATTTCTTACTCCTATTTTCATTCTTGATGTGGGTCTCATCTATTCCCAGGGATTTAGCTGCCCCTATGTGTTCACATTTCTAAGGTCTTTTCTTAGCTTGGAGACCTCACGCCTGCTGTATCTCTGCAGGTGTAGACATCTCCTAGTTCACCTATTAGCTGTCTCCACAGAGTTTTAACCCTCCCCCTGCCACCTGTCTCCTTTCTGGCCTGTTGAGGTTCATTCTGTCCATTCATTATCCCTCCTTTATCATCTATCTTACCCACTGCTGCTTTATTCATTTTCAAAAACACCTGATTTTGAGTATGTCTTGCAGTGAGTGCCTATATAACTTGTTAGACTAGGTGAGCCAAGGATGGCTCAAAAGCTTTTGACTTAGGCAAATTTGTTGGAAAAACTGCTGACTTTTACTTAAAACAGGAAAGATCTGAATTATTCTTATTTTTGTACATGCCTTAGCTTCCTGAGAAGATTATGAATTTCTTGACTATAAGAACTAAGTCTTCTTGATTGTCTTATCCCCACAGTACTGAGCACAACACCCTGCACAGAGTGTCCCTCAGGAAATGTTTAATCATTGAATAAGCTGGCTTAACATCATCATCTTTGTCCTTTGGCAAACTGTAGTTTTGCTGCGTGTAAGTCTGCTAAGACTTGAATTTCTCTCTTCTTAATGATGACCGGCAACCATATGGCAGATGCTTATAATCAGTCATTAAAAGTTTCGAAACAATCCCAAATTATTTGCTTAGTAGTTTTTTTCTGGTTTTGTTGTGATGACATCATCTAAAGATGTTTGAATCTGGCTCTGTTTCCAAACTGTGCTTTTCTTGTTGGATAGAATATAAGTTAATGCAAAAAATTTTTTAATGAAGTTTCTTTTTTCAAGCTTTAAGGAATGACATTTTTATTATTTTTGGATTTCCTGAACATATCGCATTTCCTAAAGAGCTATAAGGCATTGTATCTAGTTTCATTGCTTCCAGAACTAGGAGGACAGGAGAAGGGACTCTTCTTTTCATCAGTTGGTTTTCTTCCTTCATCCCTATTTTTTCAGGAGTGTGAGTGGAGATCCCACTGCTCTTGCTGTCAACTTAGCATTACATTATAATGTACAAATAAGTCACTATATGAGGAATCTTTCCATGCTGAAAGTAATGACTTTTGAAAAAAAAAATAGAATTCTGAACAGTAGAAAGATCCTCAGGTGCTTTCCAAATATTACTTGGTTTATTAAAAGTATATTAGAACCAGGCAATTGTAGACATGTTGTTTAAAATATACAACACATAACCGAACAGAGAAAGATAGGATACTTATTGATTATATTTGACAGGGCTTTGTCATGCTTTGTCAAGCCTTTGTCTGGGGCCTACAGAGTAAACTATAATGAATATCACAAGTTGCCACAATAACAAGTGGATCAGAGGTGTCAGAAATGTTAAGTCCCATTAAGGTTTAGTTTAAGAATACCTCCTTAAATTTGGAGTGAGCGATTTGCATTAGACTTCACAACATAAGTGGAGAGAATGTGTCAAAGAATGTTAGGTCTCATAAGGAATTTATTTCAGAGTATCTCCTTAAATTTGTAGTGAGTGATTTTCATTAGACTTTAAAACATGAATGGCCAGTTTTTGATAAAATTCTGCAGATCAGTGTCTGTAGTTTGATGGACTTGGGGTCAGGAGGAATATATTTTGGTGAATGCCTCTGCTCCTTATTATCCTCATGACCCTCTATACAGTGTAATATTTAAGTTCTCCCAAGTTTCGATTTCCTATTTCAAAATGAAGACAAAATTGCAGATCACAACATTTGTAAAGCATGTGTCTTGATGGTTGAAAGAATGGATGAAGAAATGAGCTGTGTTTGATAGTTAATCCATTACCTGTGAACACAATTCATCAATCCTTCTGCACATTAGTGTGGCTGAGATAAATAGATCTGTCACAGATGATTAAACAGGAATTCAAATGGACAAATTCTAACAAGTAACCAAGCTAGTACATAAGATCCTCATAACTGGCATGGGATGTAGATAAAAGGACTCTGACAGAAGAGTATGCCGAGAATTTTGTCTGAGACGAATATAGATCAGTTGCACAGGAGACAGTGGCTATCGAGGAGCTAAGTTCAGGAGTGTTTGTGTAGCCAGTTCTATACTAGAACCAACCCAGCAAATACGTAAGCCTGGAATCCCTAACTGGCAAATGTGTGTGACTGAGATAATAGTTAGAACACTCTTAAAGAAATGCCAATTCTGTGTGCAGAAGTACTGGGTGGGGTGGCAGGAGGCCCAGGGGGTGCCGAGCTCTGTGGTTGGGGTGAAGCTTGTGAGAAGGAGGAGGGGAAAATCCAGTGAAGCCTAATGACCTGTCTCTGCAGTGGCAAAAACAACTTGAATGAGCCAGTAATTGGGCAAAGAAAGGCCTCATGGAGATCTTCACCATCCCCCACCTGCCAAGCATTTTCTTTCCCTCTCTCCCTTCCCTTCATATCCTCTCCACTCCCTCTTTCTCTACACATCTGCCTGGTTCCTTCAATAGTTAAATAAAATCCTAAATCATGAGTTTAAAAAAAAAGAAGAAATGCCAGCTTTGTTTGTCAACATCCTCGTTGACTTTATAGCCGTATTTATTTAGCAATGCCCTAGTGTCATAAAGGAGACTATGAGAAAATAATTTTTTCAATATTGCCTACCACAATCCAATTAAAAGTATGATATACAGAGCATGTTTTACTTGAATGTTGCAAAACAAAACGCACATGCCAAATGAAAGCCCTGTATTTTCAAAGTCAGAAAAAATTCCTCCTGACACAGCATGGCATATTAAATAACAGTATCCTCTAAGGAGCTGAGTGTAGGGCTTGCAAGTGGAGTTGAGAAATCAGAAGGTATAAAGTATTTTCACCTGAGAAGCATCACTACATCCTGGGGCTTCTGAAGCTTAGAGATAATCACAGAGAAAGAAGAATGCATTAGTAGCAAGAATTGTTCAGTTAGGGTTAGCACTGCTTCCCTAGCTGAAACAGAGTGACGTCATCATCATCATCACCATCACCATCACCATCATCACCATCATCACCATCATCACCATCATCACTTATGGAGTGCTTACTATGCTCCAGGCACCACTGTAAGTACATCTGATATGCTAACCCACAGAATCCTCATACTGACCTTAAGTCGTACATATAACCATTTCAGTCGTACAGAATGAAATCTCTGTGAATGCAGACATTTGAGACATGTGTCCTCCGACCCTAGAACGGTGCCTGGCACTTAGTATGTGCTCATCAAATATTAGTTGAATGCACAATTGAGGAAACGGAGGCACTAGTCAAGTGAAATTCAACATTTTGGGTGAAAAGCATGTAGAATTGTTCCTCTTCAGCTGTTGAGGATCTATGAGGCCAGTATTAAGATTCTTTTATTTCCTTCTTAAATTCCAACTCAAACAGAACCTAGACATAAAAAGCAGACATATGGAGATCAGAGTGTCAAACCTAGATTGGAGAATGTGGCTTAGATATTGGTTATCCTCAGTCTCCCTAACACTTCATTCACCCCAGGGAGTATTTGGGCCTAAGGATGCAGACACATACTCCTGGCCACTGTTCTATGTGTGTAGAACCCCAAAATGTGGAACCAGAAAGGGGCACTGTCAGCTCTGTCTCTAAATGACAATCATAGCCTGATATATGTTTATCATGGGAAGAAAGAACATAGGGTACAGTTCTCCTGGGGCAGGTAGTTGGTAAACCAGAGAAGGTAGCAGAGCTGACATGTTCAGTTCCTTCTCCCGAACTCACTTGTCATAAAAATTACTTCTCTCTCGGGGGAGTTATGAGCAAGTAGTGACTGGGGCTGGAAGTGTTATTTCTTTTTTCTTTTTTTCCCCAGTGGGCTTCTTTGGATATTATTATTATATTTGAGTATAGATGACACACATGTTATATTAGCTTAAGGTATAGAACATAGTGATTCAGCATCTCCGTATGTTATGCTATGTTCACCGCAAGTGGAGCTAAAAAGTGTTGTTTCAAGATTGTTCCTTCTAGGGAGGGGAAGGTCTGCGAAAATGTGAGGAATGGGAAATAAGCGTTCTCCCTAACACTAGATCAGACCTCTGCCGGGCAGCTATGTGGTCTTGGTCCTTCCACCTCCCTAGGAAAATAGACTGTGCTAATTCTGAAACCATTAGATTTGTCCCTGATTGTCCTATAACAATCTCTGCAGACCCAGAGCTCGTGTAAATCTTGGTGATTTCGATATGCAGATTCTAAATCCCTCATAGGCTTACCAATCCCATACAGCTGCCACCAACCCTTATAACTGCCTGATAAACATCAAGGAGAGGAAGCATGAGAGACTATGGACTCTGAGAAACAAACTGGGGGCTTCAGAGGGGAGGGGGATGGGGGAATGGGATAGACTGGTGATGGGTGGTAAGGAGGGCACGTATTGCATGGTGCAGTGGGTGTTATATGCAACTAATGAATCATCAAACTTTACATCAGAAACCAGGGATGTACTGTATGGTGACTAACATAATAAAATAAAAAAACATTAAAATAAAAAAACAACAACAACATCAAGAAGAGTAACTGTTCGATGCCATCAATTTGGGAAGCTGGAAAGCAGTGGCTGCTTTCTGCTCAGTAGGTTTGCCGTACCCCCCAGATAATAGTGAGACGCTTTGTGCCTGGGCAAGAGTGTGAAGAAGCAGCAGCTGTGGCAAACAGGTTCTTGAATGGGAGATTCCAAGAAAGTCAGAAAATTGACTGGCAGACTGGCTTTGGCAGATGTATAGAGAAGGACTGGACGGGATAAAATCAGAGGTCTTGGGAAAAGAGATGACAAGCTGAGCAAAGGAAAACGGATTTTGATTTTTGGAGAACTCCAGAATTATTAAAGTTCTGAGAGGAGCATAGCAGAGCAGTGGTTGAGGAAATTGATTTTAGGAGCTTAAAGGGTGCATTTGGAAGTAAGTGGTGTTCTTCCATGAGGATTGATGTGAGCTGGGGCACCGAGGGCTGTGATCCAACTAGCAGTTAACAGGGACATGATGTTGAAGCCTTATGTGAGGCAAGGGATGTTACATCCCAACACGTTTAACGAAGCTGGGGATGAGTGCTCGTGGCTCTTGGAATAGGTAATACTTCGGTGCCATCATGAGAATAATGGAAGAGAAACGTAAACAAAATTGTAACCACATTTACTTCTAATAAGCCAATAAAGCATATATTTAGAAAGAGCCTTTAAGAGTCTTACAGTTGAATTGCCATTCTAATTGACCCAGTTATATTTTAAAGTAGTGCTGAAAATGACAAATAAATGAAAACAAGGCAGAAAACTTGTAGCATATTAGACAGTGATGTAGTTTCTTCCAGTAATGCTCTGGTAGTGCTGTGCCTGGCATAGTCCTGATTATTTGAGGGTTCTTGTGCCCCTGAGGGGCATGTTTGGCAGTGGGAAAATCAGGAATCCTACGTATTTAAATAAGCCACCCTGCAGGAAGTGCTGAAGTGAATGCTTTGTACGTGTAACAATTCTTCTCTTATTTTCTTTAATTTAATAATAACTTTGATTTAAAAAGAAATTTGAGAATCCATTGAAGAAAAGTTATTTGCAGTTAAAGTGTCTACTGGGGAGAAAATGGAGCATAGCCTGACCCCAAAGGATATATTATCTCTTCACTGAGCTTGCAGAGGAAGGGACAACTGCTGTTTAAGGCACCATTTAGAAAGACAATCTGTTGAAGTATTTTTAAAGCATGATGGATGTTTAATCCTCAAAAATATTGTTTAGTGCATTGAAATGCTAGGAGTCTATTGACTGCTGTACATTCCTCCATGTTTATACCATAGGAAGTGAACAGTTGCAGTTAGAAGGACTATTCAGGTTAAGAAAATATGGATAAAAAAAGAAAGCAAGAATTTGGGATTGAAATATTTAATATAAATTTCCAGCACTGATATGACTCACCAGGCAAATGAGAAAGAAAGTGAAGTGTTGACGTGGGTGGAGGGTGCCTCCGAAGGGAGTAGACCAGGATATTTTTATCAGAATGCACATATTAAGAGTCTACTCAGTTGATGGCTGCCTGTAAGGTATGTATAAAGTGAGTTCGTGTGTGTAATTATATCCAGGCCTCTCCTCCTCCAAGGAATTTTGGAATCTTAAGACACGAGTGGTGCCAGGTCTGACATAGATGGGGCAGAAGTGGGTGACAAATTCAGATCTGAAATGAGCTAATGTGCGCAAGAAGAGGGACAAGTATAGGTATTGCGTTAATGGAAGGTTAAGAACAGAGGTCAAGCATTAAAGAAGCTTAGGAGTAATTCCCTGGAGAAAATTGAGAATCAAGATATGATGAAATGAATTAAAACTGATAACCAATTAAAATTCAGTCATGTTCCTTGTGTTTTCCTTGCCTTTTCCTATAAAAAATTATGAGCCGGTATCTTCTTTTGAAAATTTTTGTAAATTAGGATTAGACTCTGGGAAAAACCTATCGCTTGATAATTACTTTCTGCTTCCCAGTCTCCAAAGCTTAAATCCTTTCCTATACCTAACAGAACTTAGGATGATGCAGAACTGTGTAGTGAATCAAGTTACTATTTTCAGCGTGTCACAGTGCTAACATCCAGAGTCTTAGAGTTGGACATGAGTTTCAATCCTGGCTCTGCCACTTACCTGCTGAGTAACCTTGGACAAGTAACAAACTTTTCTAAATGTCAGTTTCTGCCTTTGCCAAGAGGAGGAATAGTACCTACCTCACAGGGTTTTGTGAGAGGAGCCAAGATAATGAGTGCAAAATACTTAGCAGAGCACTGGCGTCTAGTAGGCATTCAGTAAAAGATAGCTGTTTTTAATGCTTTCTTTCATAAATGTATTCATTTATTTAATAAGTGTTTATTGGGTGCCAAGTATTGCCAGCAACTGTTTTAATCCATTGGAATGCATCAGTGGACAAAATAGATTCCTGCTCCTTAGTTTACATCTTCGTGAGTGGCGCAGAAATAAATAAACACAGTCAATAAGGACAATATGTAGTCTGGCCATAAGTGATGAATCCTATGGAGAAAATAAAAATAAACAAATAAAAGCAGAGCAGGGACATGAATAGTGGGAAAACTGGGCGTAAGAGAGCATTTTCCAGTTTCTCGGGTCGTCAATATTAGCCATGTTGAGATGTTGACATACATCCATGAAGATTTAAAGAAGGTTGAAGGAGTGGCCTATGTGGACAGCTGGGAAAAGAGCACTTTAGGATGGGGAAGGGTGGAGTCCGTTCAAAGGCTTTAAGGTTAAAGTGTGCGTAGAGCAAGGAGGCCAAGTTGATGGAGGGAAAAGTTAGTAGGAGATGAAGTTAGATATGGAACGGAGAGGATGGCCGCATTGCTTAGGGCTTTGTTGGCTGTTATACAAGCCTTGGCTTTTACTCTAAGTGAAATGGGTAATTATTTCAGAGTTCCAAGGGGAAGGGTGGTATGATTCCATTTTGTAAGGTCCACTCTGTGTGAGGTGATGAAAGCAGACTGTCCAAGGGCAAAGATGGAAGTTGGGAGACCAGTTAAGAGGGCATTATTGTTATCCAGGTGAGAGACAGAGATGGCTTGGACCACAGTGGTAGAAGCAGAGATCATGCAGGTGGTAGGATTTGGGATATTTTGATGACAGAGCCAACAGATTTCCTCATGTATGGATGTGGAAAATGCAAGTCAAGAATAATTACCAGGTCTTGGCCTAAGTATCAAGAATGGTCATAATAAATATAATTATTATCTTACAATTTGTGGCTTCTTGTTTTATACACTTAAAAAAGAACAATGAACTCACTTGTGCTTCTTTACATCCTCCACAGCACTGTGAAAATGATATACCCAAAATTGGAGCTGAGTAAATGAAATAATTGTTGAACCTTTGGGGGACATGGGGACAACTTTATTGCTCAGAGAAAACATTAGGCATGAAAAAATAGTAAGGCCTTTCAGAGAAAACTTTACTTTACAGCTTGATCTAGGTCCAGCCCTAACTATTCATCCTCCATCAAATTGTCTGACCCAGGCACTCTGCTCCAGACATTCTGCAGAATCAGTGTGGATGCACACAGCCTTCTTGATTGTGGAAAATAGTCTCCCTTGTTAAGAGCCGTAGTAGTGATCTGGCCTCATTGTTTTCTGGCCACATAGAGACAAGTCCTATGCATAGGAGTGGGCACTGGATGAAATTACCTGACTAAGTAAGTCCTAAAAAGTCTAAATTTCCTCTTACATGGGCAAAAGGGGATTTCAGTTCTTCTTTTTATGTGGTGATATATTCTTAGGAACTAAGAGAACTGCCCAGTATTTTCTGGAAATGATGTATTTCATCTCTGCATTGGATTTATATTCTTGTGAACATTTACAGATGGGATACATAAAAACTTTCACACTGAGAGGAGAAGCAAACAATATTTCTGGGAGGACCAAAGGAAAAATAAATTATGTAGCTCACTTACTATTTCTGTTTTGTCATCGTAATCAGTGAGTCGCAAATCTAAGCAGTATGTTGAAGCTCAACAGTTGTAAATAGAGTTCAGAAATGTGGTGCTGGTTCCAAACAGGAGAGCTGGGGGTGAGGAGTATCAGGGCACAAATGAAATAACTTGACTGAGCCATAACTGTCCCTGTCACTATAAACTGGGTGTGTTTTTATTGCATGAGGTGCAAAGGCTTATTTATCAGTGATTCTCTGCCCTTCCAGCAAAAGGGCTGAGAGTCCCACTTCTGTGCTCAGTGAAGGCAAACATGGGGTGAATCTCTTTGATCTATTAGCTGGGGTCGTACCACAGCTGCCTTTTAAGACTGTCTGGAGAGTTGAAACAGCACTTTAAAAGACTGCCAGGAATGAATGACCAGAATAAGTGAAGGTGAACAGTGGGAATCGCTTTCTGGTAAAACCCCAAATGTGTCAACTTACAAATTTATATAACAAATACTTTTATAGGAAGTGGTGCTGGAATCTGAATTTAGGATGGGTGGAAATCAACTGTTCATAACACTGTATCAGAGCATAGAAGGAAAAGGGACAAAATTTAAGTGCAAATGAAAGAGTAATAAAGCAACTTGAACACTTACATTGAAATACTTATGTGAGAGATGTGATCAGAGCTGAGAAATTAAAGGTATACTCTACACTAATAAATAGTGAATCCCATTTTGATTTCAAATATGGTTTGTAGTTGCTATTTTTGAAAGGTCAATTTTTCATGCATAAGTCTTGACTGTTATTACATATGTATCTTTTCAAATATCCTGACTTTAAAAATTTTGACTGTAAAAAAAAATTCTAGTATCTCTACAATTTTTTAGTAGCAATTCTCTAAAATAAAAATATTTTTTTGTTTGAAAATATGTAGACGTAATTAGGATTCGGGGACAGATCCAGAACAGATCAAAGTAAAATAATATCGCGAATCACAAAGGATGTTGAGTTTGGGAACTTGAATTAAATTAAAATGATCATTTCCTGACCACATCTAGGTGTAAAACCCAAAACAATTTAAAAAAAAACACGAGAAAAATCTGTCATTTTAATTTCATAGTTAACTTTTCAAAATCCTTTCATTTCTTTCTTGCATGTAGTGAATCTTTTCTGTTAAGTTCCTTCTACTACCGGTTCTTGCACTCATTTTGAGGTCCAAATCCTATGCTGTAATCTATATTCTTAGGACTTTCCCCTTAGGTAAAAATCAAGGTTTTCTAAAATTTCACCAAAGAGGCCTATCACAAGTATAAATATTTAGTAAAGGTAAAAGCTACCCTGCCTTTTCTTCTTAGCTTGAGACTGGGAGACTGTAATAAAATGAGTTGAAGTGATGGGAGGGAAATGTTCTGAGACCAAAAGAAAAAATAAGTAAAAAGAAGCGTGCTTTGTAGATAAAAGGATGGCTTACAAAGCCTTCTCTGACTCCTCAGCTCTGAGTTCAGTGCTGCTGCTCACTCCTTACCACTTCGACCTCCTCACACCACACTTTAGCAGATTTGATGATTTTTACCATTTATGCACTCTTCTATTTATTTGTTTCCATTCCCTCCAAGACGATGATGACTACAAACTGTTCCTTGTCTTTTATCTAAGTGAATTACATAGTGTAACAGGCATTCAAATATGTTTTATTTTGAGGGAAGGAAAACAGGAAGAAAGAAAGGAGAAAGGAAAGAAAATTCATTTATCCGTTTCTCCATGTCTTTCTACATGTAGCTGTCTTCAGAAGTTCCAGATCGAGCTAGAGTGATATGTCTTTTGATTTAAATAAGGGGTGGTTCAACACCAAAATTGGTATATTGATGTGTGTGTGCACACACACACACATACATATATAACACGTTAAAATCTATACCAATATATAATACACAGTCATTTATATAGAGCATGTATGTGTGTATACACATAAGATACATATATGATATATATGATAAGATGAAAAGTATATATGTGTGTATGTCACATACATATCCATGTAAGGTTTTCATGCTGACCTTTCAATGAGATGTTTTGTGTAAAACTAGCACTGACTACTTAACTAGATGACAGGTTTCTTTATTATTTCTGTATTATTATATCTCTCTAAATATGTAACTTGAGGCTGGTGTCTGACGGATGTGTAATTAATGCATATGGTTTGATTACACTGGTGCTGCTGGACGTACCAAACAGTCTTAACCGAAACGAAAAATCCTTGTATTTTTGAATGACATTTTATTATTGGAGTAGCTATGAGGATGAAATGTAAGCCAGAGAAAAATGTTTCATTGCAGCCCTGTCTTATCAGCTATTGTATTTAGATGAGGGATAAAGTGAATATAATTATGTATAGTTCATATGATGATCATAAAAATAAAATTTGATTATATATATATATATATATATATATATATATATATATATATATATTTAACCTAGTCCAGGAATACAGTAAATGTTTAATAGGCAGTAAGTTCCTTTTATTATCACACAATGGGAATTCAACAGATAGGACAAGTCTTAAAGGTTGCTACATAAGTTTCTAAAAGTTTCTAATTGCAGGTTAAGTGTAGAGTAATCATAACATTTTCCAGTGCACATGCCATCAGGAAATAGCATCCAGTGATGGGTGATAAAGTTAATTACTTTCGGAGATTTCTTTTTTCCTTCTATACCACTTTAAGCCAAATTTATTTTTAAGAAGAAAAGTGATACTATCATCAAATTAGAATATCAATAAGCTCTATGTTAAAGTACAGTTTCTTTTGAGGCTGATCCAGGAGATTCAGGGAAAGATAGCAATGGTTTGTAATATTGCCAACAAGGCTCCCCATGCATTTAACTTCGGAATGTTGTAGATGAAAAATGTTGGATTTTTGAATGTGAGAACCGTATTCTACTTGAAAAAAAGCAAATGATCT
The DNA here is from genome assembly GCF_002007445.2 of Ailuropoda melanoleuca. Lineage (NCBI taxonomy): Eukaryota > Metazoa > Chordata > Mammalia > Carnivora > Ursidae > Ailuropoda > Ailuropoda melanoleuca. The sequence goes on from NC_048228.1 coordinate 73,095,922, forward strand.
AATGTTTTTAGCATATAAATCTAAAACTTTGCCTTACAATTTCTCCATATATGATTAATGCAATTCAGCCATTTTACCACCATCATAATACTCCTACATGTAATTTATTTCGGATTATCTAAGGCATAAAGAGAAACTTGGTTTATTTCATATTTAAGTGTGTCAGCATTCGTATGGCCTTATCTGTGATCATAATCTTGAACAAGAAGATCAAAATGAATTTCCTACTTAAGCCATATTTCTTTTTTTTTTTTAAAGATTTTATTTATTTATTCGACAGAGATAGAGACAGCCAGTAAGAGAGGGAACACAAGCAGGGGGAGTGGGAGAGGAAGAAGCAGGCTCACAGCAGAGGAGCCTGATGTGGGGCTCGATCCCATAATGCCGGGATCACGCCCTGAGCCGAAGGCAGATGCTTAACCGCTGTGCCACCCAGGCGCCCCTTAAGCCATATTTCTAAAGAAAATGTAAAGTACATGATAACAAACAGTAATGATAAGTGATTGTTTTTAGGATGTTTTTAATATTCTATGTTTATCTGTGATGCTCCATGTTACTCATAGAAAATGAAGTGCTGGGAGATTTTGAGTGGTGAATAGAGCCAGGGGAACACAGGACCGTCTGATAACTTCTCACGATTAAAAGTTACAAGGTAATTTGATTGTTTCATTTAAAGGAGTAAAACTTCTGGAACCAACAGAAAGACTAATTAAATACCCCAGGGATGGCAAGGACAGCTTCACAGAGGATGTGCTGTCTGAGCTTATCTTTTTTAAGAACAGGGTTAATTGAGAGGACACTTTATATAGAGGGAAAGAGCAAGTATGAAAAAAAGCAAAGAAATGAAGGAGAATGACATGGAGTGTTGCATGGCTGAGGTAGGCAGTATAGAACAGTATTGGATCAGGATGGAAATGTGGACAAAGACAGATCATGAGGGACAAAGACCGTCTTATGTGCCATGCTATAATCTTCAAACTTGATCATTAAGCAAAGGAGGGTCATTGAAAAAAAGTTTGATCAGATGATCAGAGAAGAAGCATCACACAATTTCTACTTAGGAGGGAATAGTCTAGCAGTGTCATGGAAGGCAGATAGGAGTTGGCAAGATGGGAGGCAGGAGGACTAAAAGAGGCCATTCCAGACACCATTGCTAGTGAGTATGGGGAAGAAAGGAAAATTCAAGAAATATGTAGGAAATGTAATCGATAGAGCCCGGGGAGCAATTAAAATGTAGAGTATGAGTAAGAATGTCAGACTGAGTCTAAGAGTTTGACAACTGACGTGGTACCTTTTACCAAGACTAGAAATAGGCCGAATTTTGTATTTTTGAAAGCCATGTTCAATATGAGTTTTTGAAATTGTTTGGATTGTATTTTCCAATAGTTATACTTGTATTACATTTAAATGCTTCCCTTCTACAAAATAGTAGAAATAGAACAGAAAAGTTATTTTACAAGATGAACATTATTTTGCTGTTGACAGCAGTATTCTGTAGGGATGGTGAAAAGATCATAAAATAAACACAGTTGGCATGATTTAACTTACGTACCTTTTTATAATAAATAAAATGAATACAGTAAGGTTTTTCGGTCCATTGATAATTAGAAATATATACGAATTCTATTTCTTAGTGCATTAAGAATTCTCAATTCATGTTGACAAAATAATTCATTATCTTAAAATGATACAAGTTTATCTTTATTATATGTTGGATATGAGAATCCTTTCCTATTCATATGCATTTTGGGAGCAAAATGTAAATTCGTATGAGCATAGTTTTCATTCTTAAATTCTCACAAGTTAGTTGTTAATGGTTTCTATCAGTACTTAGAGAACAGCTAATAAGTTCCAAGTTACTAACTCAGGAATACTAGATTTGTAAGAGCCTGTGCCCAGACTGAAATATGGACTGTTAGTGTTCTAGCATATCCCATGTGCTCTAGATGTCATCTTTTACAGTTTGAAAGGACGGGGTCACTAGAATCTCCTCACAAGAGAATCTAACTTGACGTAGTAGAAGTGATATCTTGGAGCACATCTTCTGTCTTTCGCTTGTCAGAGTCCCAGACTGAGCATGTAGCAACTGCTTGATGAAACGTTACCTTGAGGAACATAAATTACTTCTGGTACCACATACAAGTTCCCTTTGGAAACATTCTCTCCCTTGTCCGTCAGGCTGGGGATGTCTCTGGACTGTACTTAGTAAACCCTTAGTAGCTACTTGTTAATTGCGCCAAATGGCCCCACTAAACTGATGGGAATCAGTGTGCATTCAGTCTCCTCTTCCTTTTCCTGTTTGATTTCCTTTGCTAGTGCTTTGGGGAGAGAGATGTGTCTTCAGTTTCCTCACTGGAGTAAGCTGAATCGTTCGATATTAAAGAAGGACATTTCAAAGAGAGAGAGGCACTGTGATGTTCTACCTGGTGATGGTTCTAAGGGCCAGAATAGTCCAAAACCCTTTTGGGGGTAGAAAAAACCTGCAGTATTTTAATTCAGATTCATCTGTAACTCAGGATCAAAGACTGTCATGATGGGATGTATTTAGTTTATTCTTTCAGGACTTTTTGTTTCTTGTTCATAAGCATATAGTCATCTTGATACTTGTTCAGCATTTTTTTTATCCTTGTTTGGGATTCTTAAATGAGCTATACTTTTAAATTAATCCGTTTTCATCAGTAGGATAAAATCAAAGTAAAACAAAACCACAAGAACAAACAATATATAAAGAAGCAACAATTAAAAAGCACCAGAAATCTTACCCTGAGAGGAAATTTCATGTATTTAATGTATGTTGATATTTCACATTTCCAAATCATCACATAGAATTGAAGACCAAAATATAGAGCTATAATGAAAAATGATTATACTGAAACATAATACATACTGATTTTATTATTGTTCTTAATTCTTCCTACTTTCATAGGCCCTTTGCTAACCATTCAAATGCAACCCTGTACTGTTCGCCATTCCTTTTTATTCAACACATATTGGGCAAGGTGCAGCAATTCCTTTATGGTAGAATGGTAACAAATTGCATTATCAAATTTAAAGTTTCCAGCTTTTAATAGGGAACACTAAGTGCCATATACACAAAAGTCAATAAGTATTTTTTGGTTTTAACAAAATTGAATGATGACAAATGGCACATGTAGGTGTTATGGGAATCATCCCAGGAAGCAAAATGTCCTTGTTGTCGCTGAGAGAGTTGAAGCGAAACACCGCAATGACTAACTTGTTTTAAAATATATGCGTGACATTCTATTTATGATACATGATAAGCAAAATCATTAGTATCCTAATCTTGAAGGGATGTCCTCCACAGTTTGATTTTGCTCTCAGTATTGCAAGTTCATGTCCTTATTAATATCACTGTTAAGATCCAAATTACAGGGGTAAGGACAACATAGCTAATTGCTTGGATAGTTAGCTCCAGCAAATACAGTGAATATCTTTCCTGTGTCTTTAATTATTATCATTTTTTCTTCTTACAATAACTGAACAATGTTTGCATTTAGCTTTCGTTTCTCTCAGGAGCAGACTGTAAGCTATGCATTAACTTCAGAAGTCCTATCAGGAAGCACTAGAAGGAGGGGATGGCTACGTGACACAGGGAAAGGGGGGCAGCCTAGACAGGGTACAGGTATCGAGCAGGTTACTGCTGAGGATGACTGGGGTCTGGTCTCCCCTGCCACTGACATCTTCCAGGAAATGGGTGTGAAAAATGCCTTAAAGTTGTCTCCACTGAGGAGGAGAGAAAGCTCAGTTATATTTCTTCCAACTCCCATCAGCCATTAATTGATGGTTGTTTCCAGGAGTGTGAGATTCTCTGCACTTCAGGCTGCCCTGCACAGCCCGGGAAAGCCTCCAGGCAGAGGATCAAGGTGATTGCAGCAGAATACCGCAGCAGGTAGAACAATTGGGATTGTCAAGGGAGTGTGGACAAAGAACTGGCAGCAGATGTTACGTTGGTCTTCTGTGGATGTACACTATTTTAAATGTTGTTTATATGATCATTTAAATATCAAACTTTTCACTTGAAATGATTATCTCGTATACTGAGAATGATGGACGGATATTTTGCACCTAACTTGAAATTTCTCTTCTCTTCAAGAACTTCCTTAACTGTCCCGCCATCAGACCTAAAAACCTGCTTCCATTTATTTCCACACTCTTTCTATTCACTCCTGATATAATCAAGGATATTCCCTCTTCCTCCTTCCTTCCATGTATGCATTGTCAGTCCCTTAATGCATACACTGCCTGCTTACCCAGGAACGTTCCTCTGTCACCTATCTTTTTCTCTCTACCCCAGTTGCTCCATCTGTACTGTCATATGCTCAAACATCTTCCACCTTAAACAAGCGAAGAGCTCTTTTCCCTCACCTTTCTCTGTTGCTAGAGTTCTCTTTCCCTTCACAATCAAACTCCTCAAGAGTTGTTTCAAATCACTCTAGCCTTTTCCTCTTCTCCCCCTTCTCTCACTCCATGCCGGCCTCTGCACATATTCTTTCCTCTGCTAATGGCTCCCAGGTCTCCAAATGCAGTGAATATTCCAGACGTCAGATTACATGATCTCTCCGTTACTACTGTTAAAGTTACCATCATCTTTCTATAGTAACACTGCTTCTACCCATTCACCCATGCAGTCTCTTACTCTTATATAATAGCTTTCTTGAGATATAATTCACATAATATAAAATACACCCTTTTTAAAGTATACAATTCAGTGGTTTTAAGATAGGGTTGTACAACATCACTACCATCTAACCTTTGAACATTTTTATCATCAGAAATAAACCCTGCACAGATTTCCTATTCTCCCTCCCTCCAGGCGCTGACGACTAATAACTCCATTTCTGTTTCTATGGGTTTGCTTATTCTGGACATTTCATATAAATGGAATCCCTTCTATAACTGTATGTTAACTAAAATTTAAATAACAACTTAATTTTATTGTATGCTGCATTACCTACCCAATGAAAAATAATTTTTATCAATTAATTTAAGCCCTTCTTGAAATTATGTATATGCTCATTTCGGATATCCTTCAGGGCCATCTATTATTTTTTTCTATGAAGTATTTCAAACATTCAGAAGAGTACAGAGAATAGAATGATTTATTTCATGACCAGCTTCATCAAATCTTAGAATTTGCCAAAATTAAGATCAATTTTTAAAAAAGGAAAATAATAGAATACATTGGAAGCCATTAGAAATCCCCTCTGTAACCCTGAGAAGGTTATTCTCCTTTCTCTCTCCAGTGATAAACTGCCTCTCAAATCCTGAATTTGATGATTGCTCCTAAGGATCACCCCTTTTATTTTTTTAAGACTTTATGTTTATTATTATTTATTTGTCGAGAGAGAGGGCACAAGCAGGGGGAGCAGCAGGCAGAGGGAGAAACAGGCTTCCCGCTGAGCAAGGACAGGAGGCTCCATCCCAGGACCCTGGGATCATGACCTGAGCTAAAGGCAGATGCTTAACCAATTGAGCCACCCAGGCCTCCCAGGATCACACCTTTTATGTTTAGTACATGTAGTCCTTATTTCTCCTCAGGTACTTATTATTAACTTCATGGTGTTTTGCGTTTGGAAAAATCTATATAGAAGATCCTGGTTTGCATATTTTGCTGTTGGCATTTCTAAAGCCGAGAATTTAGCTCATAAGCAATTATTTTGAGGTAACTCATGATGACATTTCTGTTAAAAGCCGCTTACTGTTTGTTCAAAAGTTAAATTTTGGTTTCCACTGAAGTAGTGCCTTCCCTAAATATATTCTTTCCTTTTGCTTGATTTAAAGTTTCCTCACTGAGATCCAGTTCCCTAGGCTTTCAAACTCCCTCTATCAATGGGCAGTTTGGGCTCTGTCTTCACGAATGACAGTACCCATTCCGCTATTCATGGCCACTTGTAATGCTGGTGAAATATTTTGGGAAAAGGTGCATATTCTACATGAACTATAATTAAAAATTATTTGTTAATTCAAACATAAGACACCTAATATGTGGCAGGCATTGTGCTAAGCACTGGTGATAGGACAATGACATATCATTGTCTTTTCGTGAATCTGAATCCTGGTTGGGGAGCTAGACCAAACAAAAACAAAAATAAAAAGTGAGTAAAAAAAGTTAAGACATGAAAATAATGGCAAATTCTAAAAAGTCCTATGAAAAGGAAGTATCAGGGAGAAAATAAGGGGAAGCAGACTTACATTATAGAGGGGGCATAGTGAACCTCTGCTCTGAGGAGAAGACATTTAAGTAGGGGCTTGAAGGCAGGTAAGCAATCAACTGAGAAGGGAAGAGAAAGGGGAAGTAGCCAAGATGAAGGTCCTGAGGCAGGACAGTGCAAGGTGAGTCCATTCAATGTGATCAGGACTTGAGAAGGTAACTCATGGTACTTAAAGCGAAGAGACTGAGGTTGCCGCCAGAATATCAGTTCATTTGTTTACTCTGTGACAGACACCTGTCACATGGATCTGAATATTATAACAGGTATTAATTAGCAATACAATTTAACCCTGTTCCAAATCCATATGGGAAAACAAAAATTAACCAAAAGATACTATGGACTTTGACAAATTAGTGTCACAAGATTCCCAAATAACAGATATTCATAAATTCTTATTTCTTCTCTCCTCCCCTCTTCTTTCCTTCCTTTCCCTTCTCTTCTCTTATGGAAAGCCAAATCATAATCAAAGAATTCTGAATGTAGAACCTTAGAAAACTGTGTTAGATGCATCAACTATCTGTAGCCATCACCCTAAAATATTTTACTAGTTCCTGTCGGTTGTTTACAACTCTATTGCAACAACCAAGAATCACTTTCTCAATCTCCTAGCTATTGGGTATTCATGGTCGGTGTTTGCCTTGCTGATTTTCCTTTTTTTGAACTTTGATAGCTGGAGAATACTCCTTGCAATGCATACATTCGTTCACTGTGCTTATGAAGTTGATAAACCATGAAATCATTTATTTAAGGTAATTTTGCATATCTGTGTTCTGTGTCTTCAGGTGTTGCTCTTACTGCTTAGAGCTTTGAGGGTAATCTTATTTTTCCCTTTGGATTCTTAGCTGCCACTTCCCTGCAGCCACAAGGTACTGATAACACCCTTCCGTACCCTTTACTTGCCATTTGGCATATAATGGATATTCTTCATATCCTTAGCATGAATATATTCACACATTTTTGTCATCTCTCTTCTCTAGTTTTGCTACTCCAGACTAAGGAGAATAATTTCATTTGCCTCTATTTGGGTGAAAACTACCTCGCCATTTACATTTTTCTTCTCTGGAACATTTTAAATCAATATCTATAATGACTAAAGTTTTATTCAGTTGTTTATTGAATAAGTGTGACAGTATTGATTTGGTATGAATAAGAGGAAAAAGCAAACAAACCTGAGTCCTGTTTTCATAATTTCTTTCTAATAGCGTATATAATTCATGTCTAGGACCAGCTACGCAATTTGTGAGGCCTAGTCCAAGATGAAAATGCAGGGCCCTTTATTCAAAAGGTAATTAAGAATTTTAAGAGAGAAAAACAGAACATTAAGCAGGCATGAGGCTTTTCTGAGTGCAGGGCTGTATGAGATGGCACAAGCTAAATGCCCGCAAAGCTGACCCTGTGCAGGTCTTTGGGGCAGCTGGTAGCTGAGAATTAACTTTATAAACATATTTATGTCCCAAATGAGTTCTATGGTAAAACTTCGTGAAAACAGTTTTTGGAATAAAATAGAATAGAAAATAATAAAGCTGAATAATATATCTATTTGGAACACTATAGGTTTTAGGTGCAGAGTATTACGGTGAATATGGTAAATAGAAATACATAGTTAATGAGAAAACACTTTTAGCTTTGGTTTACCCTTAGGGCTTAGGAGCCAGATTGCTGGGGTTCTAAAACCTGGCTCCATTTACTCTACCAAGTGTGGCCGTTGGGCACATTTCCTTACCTTTCTGTATGTACATAAGTGTATGTGTACAGATTGAGATTATAACAGAGAACCTACTCATAGGATTGTCAAGCAGATTATTATATTTCAGGTAATTTAAAGCCTAAGCATTCAAAGTCTACCCTGTGTATTTTGATTTTAGTGGATACAATATCCCCAGGCTTAGTTTACTCTCTTTTATGGTTGTGAATTAGTGTCCAATATAATATTAAAATTTTTTTGTGATATTGTTTCTGTGGAATTGCAAATTTGATGGATGAGGCATCCAGTTCATGATGATAGAAATTAATGATGTATTGCTTTTTTTCTATAAGTACTTAGGAGGAATTTTTCTTCTTAAGTCTTTTCTTTGGGCCTTTCCCCCATCACCATTTGGCTTATTTAAAATCAAAGATCTCAATCACCTGTTTAAAAGAACAATCCAGTTAATTCTGTTATAGTTAATAAGTTATATAACATTCGAATCCAATTCAAGTCAATCTTAACATTTCATGCATTTGTAAATGCCTTTAAAAGGCAAGTTTGTCTGGAAGTAATCTGTTGTGATTAATGTCTGTTAATTTCTTTTATTTTTGTATCACTGAATAATGAAGCTTTTTTATATTAGCTTGAATTATATTTACTTTTAAGAAATAACAGTTCATTTCTGTGCTTTATTGAGAAGATATTTACAATCTACAAACTAATTTGCAATCTACAAACTAACCCTCTACCATCATGAGGTACCATCTGAAATACTTAGTTTAAAAACCAAATTTAGAACTCTATCAAATAACAACCATACTAACCACACTTTATTTTTAGTATTGGTAGTAAATTTATTATAAACTAGCTCAGTTAAGGCAGATTCTAAGAAACTAGTAATTCTCAGAAATATGTTTAAAACAGAATGCTCTAAATCAGGCATAGTTTCCAAGTAAGAGTGCCATAATACTTCAAGGCATTTAGCATTTAGGATTGTGAGAACCTATGAAATAATTGAGCAATATAGAAGTTTTTGTTGTTTGTGCAGGTTGAAAAGAAAGTAAAAAGCAATATTCCTAAATATCACACAGCTTTATAATCATTTCATGTACTTGACCCCTTCTCTTTCAGTGGCTCTCATTATATATTATCTATATTTAATCTCTTTTTCTCATATCAGACAGTATTACTGAAGTCTTCACTAACATCTACGTGACCAGTTTTGGCCCTGTCTCAGATACAGATATGGTGAGTTTTTCATTAAATAGTATTTTTACTTCATATTATGTTCCCATTATATGGGGGGAGGTTAGAATAAACAAGTATTTTTAGCATTATAGGATTTTGTGTCTGTCTCGCGCCTAGTCTATCCAAATACTTGGAGAGTTAAGGATACTTGTTTGTGTCAATGGTACACTACTCCTCCTTGAATGTTTATATTAACCCTTTACATTTTATATTCTTTTCAGAGCTTGCCTACCTAGCTACAGTGTGGTAGTTAAATACAAATAATTATGTTACTGAGAACCATTTTCTAGGATTCGAGGACCTGCTTGGACTTTGATAAGTAAAATTAGTATAGTTTTGTAATCAACCACTTCTTACAGAATGTGCTCATGGTCAGTGCCATGAATGTAAAGCTTCCATTGGCAGTAAATGAGGTGGGTTCCTTCTCACATTATCTAAACACATATAGTACCTACAAGCTACATACATAGTAGGCATATATAAATCAACCTGAAGAAAACCAGAATCTTGACATTCTTGGATTCAATGCAATTGGTATTTATTTTTCTTTAAAATGAGATGGGTAAAAAGAGGGAAATTGGTCTGTTGGGTTAGCAACTGGCAGGCTAGAAACATCCAAGATAATTATTGATTAAGCATCAAAGTGTTAGTATTCGGTCTTCCATTTCTACTGCTAACTACAGTGCTCAGTAATAGAAATTGTTGTTGAAATAATTTTCGTCCACCTTCCTTATAGCCCAGGAAGTGAGAATGAGAGGAAATGCCCTTATCCTTTCTTTACCTGGTCATCTTCCATCATGTCACCTTTCCCAGCTTCTTCCCTTTCTCTGACAACCCAAGGCAAAGGACACCAAGTTTGATGGCTTTTCGCTGGGATAAACACACAAAAACTAAGTTTTCGTTTAATGCAGGCATCAGTAAACACCAGCCAATTCACTGGGACTGTTCTGCCTTTCCTTCAGGAAGGAGATACGCCACTTCTGTCTTTGAAAACCTCTGCTTTGTCCTCCACCAGGGTCTCGTTTCTGACTGCATAGTCCTTTTCTTACATTGACTTTCATGCCTGAAACTGTAAGGTAGCACAGGGGTGATGACCCCCAACTTTGGGGATGTGGTTGATAACAAACACTGGCAGGTCTTTGAAGTTATTTCAAATGCCAATGTGAAGATTTAAGTGCTTTCCCCCCCTCTTAACTCCAGGCCACAATTCCACAGCAACAGAAGAAATCCTACTTTCAACATAATCTTCCCTCTTCCCTTGGGGTATCTTCTATTGTGATCTGAAATATTAATCTGCCCCTTTCCATAGGTCAGTTTCAAGTGTACAGGAACTTGAAAAGATGACAGAAACATATTTAGCAAGAATGTGCATCTCAAATATTATTGGTTGGCTGTAAAGACAATGTATCTGTGCAGTTTGTCTCAATAGATGCTCCCAAATATTAGAGCCACAGTGAGAGTGAGCACCTGACCTCTGTGGAATCAAGGAGAGTTAGAATTTCGTCTGACACTGAATAACTAGCAAGATAGTATGTAGATGGTTCTTTTATGATAACCTTTGGTGCCTTATTACCAGCCAAAGCAGAAAGGCAAATAATAATAATATAGGACCCCAAATCTCATAATTTTCAACATTGCGTATCTTGTGTTGTGAATATTAGTGCTCACAGTTACTTTCAATGTTTTGGTTTTTATTTTTAACTTTTTTTGCAAAGGGAGTTATTCTACCTAAAAAGATCAATAATAGAAAAATAAATACTTCCTTTAGACATATTAAATATTTGTTTTCTGGAGGTTTTGAACAAACTCACTCATATATTTTTGGCAAAGTGTGTCAGGTGACTTTTTTCCAGTGGTGACAAGGGTTTAGACTCTTTGTTCTGACTATAGGGTAAGATCACTAACACACATTTAGAAATCAGGTAGTTTCAACTCAAAATGGATTAAAGACTTGAACAGAACAACTGAAACCATAAAACCACTAGAAGAAAACATGGGAGAGAAACCACCGGACATCAGTGTTAATAATGGTTTTTTGGACCTGAGATCAAAAGCAAAAATAAAGAAGTGGGACTACATCAAACTGAAAAGCTTTTTCACAGCAAAAGAAACCATCAAAAAAATGGAAAAGGAACCTACACATGGGGCAAAATATTTGTAAATCATATATCTGATAAGGTGTTAATAACCAAAATAAAGAACTGAAACAACTCAACAGCAAAAAATCCCCCAAGCAATCCAATTTAAAAAGGGAAGACAAACTGAACAGACATTTCTACAAACAAGAATACAAATAGCCAACAGATACATGACAAGTACCCAACATTATTAATCATCAGGAAAATGCAAATCTTTACCACAATGAAATACCACCTCACACCTGTTAGTATGGCTGTCATTACAAAGATGAGAGATAAGTGGTGTTTATGATGTGGAGAAAAAGGAGCCCTTGTGCACTGTTGGTGAAAATGTAAATTGTGCAGCCACTATGGAAAACTGTAAGGAGTTTTCTCAAAATTTAAAAAGGGAATTCATTTTTTAAAAAGATTTTATTTATATATTTGACAGAGAGAGAGCGAGGGAGCACAGCAGGGGGAGTGGCAGAGGGAGAGGGAGAAGCAGGCTCCCTATGAGGGGCTCGATCTCAGGACTGTGGGATCGTGACCTGAGTTGAAGGCAGATACTTAACCAACTGAGGCACCCAGGCATCTCAAAAAGAGAACTATTATATGATTCATTAATTCCATTTCTGGGTATATATTCAAGGAAATGAAAACAGGATTTCAAAGAGATTTCTGCACTCCCATGTTCATTGCAACATTATTCATAAGAGCCAAGATATGGAAATATTATATATATTATATGTATATATAGTTCATATATAATTCATATATTATATACATGAATATTTTTTGGCCATGGGAAAAAACCAAAATCTGGATTTGTGGCAACACGGATGGACCTTGAGGTTGTTATGCTAAGTGAAATAAGCCAAACAGAGGAAGACAAATACTGCATGATATCACTTACACATGGAATAATTTTTTTTTTTAATTCAAACTCAAGAACAGAGAGTAGATAAGTAGTTGCCAGGGGTTGGGGGTGGGGTAATAGGGGGAGGTTGGTAAAAGAGTACAAATTTTCAGCTACAAGATGAATAAGGTCTGAGGATCTAATGTAAACCATGGTGACTATAGTTAATAACACTGGATTGTATAATTGAAATTTGCTAAGAGAGTAGAGCTTAACTGTTTTCACACACACACACAAAGATAAATATAAGTTGATGGATATGTTAATTAATTAGATGGGGGAATGCTTTCACAATGTATGTGTATATCAGTCACTACTGTGTATACTTTAAATAGCTTATAATTTTATTTGTCAGTTATACCTTAGTAAAGCTGAAGTTTAGGGGAAAAAAAAGGAAAAGGGAAAAGAAACTGTGATCATTTAGTGTTTCCATGTAGAAATTCCTTGCAGGCATTTGTTGGGAAATTTATATGTTTTGACAAATCCTAAATTCTGGGAAAAATCAAGTAAGAAAAAAAACCTGGAAAAACATTTTAATTCTCCAGCAAGAATGAAAGCTTAGCAGTGAACATAAGGAATCCACTGATGTCAGGTTGAAATGCAGCACAGGGAATGCTGACATGAGAAGTTGAAGACTCCAAGGTTAAGGACAGCACGCCCCAGAACTGGGACAGAACCACGTACGAGCGAAGCCGTCATTAGCAGGCAATCATGCTTCTAGTGGTTATGGGTCTGTGGTTCTGTTTGCTGCTGTCATTCTTAAAAATAGGGTACATATTAACAAGCTGATGCACAAAAAATAAAAGTAAAAAGCTGGTAGCTGTTGTTAGGTATGAGGTCATTAGCAACAGAACAAATTTAAACTCTTTTGTCTGAGTTGAATTAAATATTTTGCCCTCTTCAGTGAATCTAGCTTAAGAACTTTGAAAAATTTGAGCAGACTCCAGATAGGCTTCATATTTGGGAGGACCCTACTACAGATTATATTAAACATTAAAATGCACTCACAATCCAAACAATATAGGTTAAATTAAATTAAACTAGAGTTGTAGTTGGAAACATTTAAATACAAAATTACTTTGAATTTTTAGTTTTCTATTTTGTGTTGTGTGTTTGAGTAGGGTACATGTGCTTTTATATGTAGAGATGTTCCCTAAAATGAAGTACGTATTTAACATCTTGGTAGGATCTTGAGACAGTTGAAGGCCCTGGACCTTTTTCCTAATGATTCATTTTCCTTGAATTACCTAGCCTAACATGATCCTATAGAATTATTTTGGTCATGTCAGATTTTCTACATTATTTCCATCTTTATTCACCTTGTTTATTCAGTTTTACCAATAGTTGGCTTGGAGGAAGTCTGATGAATTACAAGACCATCAAGGGGGTATATATTTTATCAACAGAGTCTAGTCAGAGGAAAGGATCTATAACCATAGTTTAAACAGGGAAAATCTAATAAAAGGTATTATTAACTAGAACAAGGTGCTTTAATAATGAAACAGGGTAAAAGAAGGCTGTAAGTAATACAGAACTAGTAAATGCAGAAGGCAGCATCTACTTTTAGGGGTGAAGCATCATGAACAAGCAAGGAACACACACACACACACACACACACACACACACACACACACACACAGAGCTATCTTACAAAAAAAGGGGAAAGGAGCCTGCATTTGGAGCTGAGAGACAATACACTAATAATTGGTACACATAATAATGTGTGATATGGAGAGGATTTTGAGTGAGAGACAAGAGATAGTTTCTTCACTCATCATGTATTATTTGTTATCTGTCCAAATCTAAGAAGAAAGATGAAGCTGGGGAAAATTAAAGTTGAGTAATCTCTATACACATGTAACACATACATGCGTGCATGCGCGCGCACACACACACACACACACACACTTACTCCTATTGTAAACCTAACAGGGAAAACAACTCAACTTAAAAACATATATACATTTTATAAAGAGAAATGATTTGGTCTTCATCATCACCAAATGATTTTCAATCTTGATATTACTTTTGCTGGAAAGCAAGATAAATAATGAGGAAAAATTTGAATTTATGTTAGTATAGAGGGCCAAGAAATGAAACTTATATGCGACACTCTAAAGAGGAAGGAATTTATTACATGTGGAAGGAAGACACATTATTATTAACCAGATGTGCAAGTGGACATGAAGATATCTAACTCATGTCTTACAGAAGCAGTTTAGTAATGAGAAAAAGGTAAAGAATAAATTTAATTTCACTTCTAATAGCTTAGCCGATACACTCATTTCTATGCAGTGTGCATGGACCCAAACCCCTACATCCTGTTCAGGTCAGTGATATAGATTTGTTGTGACATTAGCCTGAGAGGAAAAAGCAGCATAGCAAAAAGAATTAAGAACCCAAAGAACACACACACACACACACACACACACACACACACACACACAATCTGCTAACTCAGAATCATTAACTAGTGTAATTGTCCAAAGAAAGTTGCAGATCTAAATTATAATTAAAGATTCTAATTACAGTGTCTGCAATTAAGTTTAAAATCTTTTATTTCAACATTTAAAAAATTCATGAGTAAGAAGGTAATTAAAGTTGGGAATGTACTAGTAGCTGACAGTTGACAAAGTTTGTAATAGGTATGTGCATTTTAGCAATTTATAACTCACTCTTCTGTTATTTGTTTTTCTTTTCTCCTTAGTTTCTATGTAGGTCTTTTCCCATATTAGTAAACATTTTCACTGCGTGTACATATTCTTCAGGCGTAAGTGGTATAGCTACCAATTACTACACTAAAACCTAAACTGAGAACCTCAGTCCAAATGGTAATCTCTTGCAGTGCTAAGTGTTAGGGTTAGAAATTGAGCAGTGCAAACTTTGAAATCACCTCAAGGTTTCTGAACCTGAGTTTCCCATTAGGCTGTTAAGAAGCAGGCAGTCAGGTAAGTTATAACTTTGGTTTATTGATCATTTAAATCCCCTTGGTTAATATTTTCTGTCCTTTTGAAAACAAAGTGCTTTATCTCTTAGACTCACCAGAAGCTATTGAGATCTTATGTATTTTGGTAGTTAACATCATAGGGAGGTTTATAGAGTTATTAGGTCTCGACATTTGGTCAAAGATTGACTCTGGACTTCGGTGTTAACCCTTATTAGAAGTTGTCATTTGTAAATGTAGCTAGGTAAGGAAACCTGTTACAAACATGGCAAATACTGTTTGCCACACGTAAAGTAGTCATTTTACTCACTTCAAAGTTGCCATGTAGAAGTTGATTACTGGAAAGTTATTGATATTTTGGAAGGATAGGAATTAGACTTCGAGAACATTCATTCAGTCAGTCGATATTTTCCAATATCCTCTTAGAGTTTTTAATAGGGTCCCTTAAAATGTGATTAGACACTTGAATTGGATTGTTTCCCGGTTCCTTCTACAGTCTGTGGAATCATAATTGCTAGTTGTGGGATATGTCAGTCTACGTTTTAACAGGTTAAGGTATTTGACTTTATGCTGAAGACAGCAAAAAGCCATTTTAGGGTAGGGGGGTTGGGGTAATATAGAGACATGTGATGGAGTCTGATTTTCTGCAATCCAATAATTTGTATTAGAGAATAGGGAAAAGAAAAAAAACAGTTTGAGAGCTCTTTTATTCCACACAAGAATGACTGTGGACTGAGCCAGAGTCGTGGTACCAAAGATGGAACAAATGAAAAGATTTAGAAGATCTCCACATGGTAGAATTAGTCAGACTTGGAGATCTGTTGGATGTGGGTGTTGAAGGAAGCACAGGATGAAGGCTTGGTAGATTGGGTGGATGGTACCATTCACTGGGGGTATGATACACAGGAGGAAAAGTTTACTTTGCTGTTGTTTTGGTGTTTGGGAGATGAGTACTTACGTTTTGGATACACTAAGTTTGAGTATCTGTGAGAGATTTAATTGGAGATGTCTAGGTGCAGGCATATATCCAGAGCTTGGGAGAAGGGCTGGTGTGCAGATGGTGTGGGGAGCCACCTGATGGTAGTTGAAACCATGGGCATGTATAACATTGTGCAAGAAAGAGATTTCGAGTGAAATGGTCATTGTACTTTCACAGAATCTCTAGCGTACAAGAGAATAAAACAGATTTTAGAGGAGACTGAAAAGTGGCTATGGGTGTCTGTCAACATGAAGGGGGATTTCCTTCCCTGAAACAGACTATGTTTTGATCCTTAACAATAAAAGTTAGAAACCACTGCCTTTTATTCCTTATCAGATGCATAATGCACAGTCGTCAGATATGTGTGTCACTTACAGCTCTCTGGCAAGGTAGGATTCTGTATACTGAGGGTGGTATTGTTCATTCGGTAATGGGAAGGACTTATGGGTTTTTCCCAGAGTAAAATCTAAACTAGGGAGTGGGGAAACAGTTTCAGAAAAGAGGGCAAATAAAGGCATTTTGACTAGATTGACTCCATCCTACATTCCTGCAAGAGGGAGGGTTCAGGTGAGAGTTCTCTTGACTTCCTACGGAGAGGGGCATTCCTTAACATCCCCCCATTCTTTTTTATAAACTAAATAATAAACAGCTATAATTTCTGAACATGAAGTGGTTTTTTAAAAATTAAAATTGCAGAGGTTGCATGTTCTTTCCCCAGGTTTCAAGGGCGGAATCTCTCTTCTGGGGGGAGCCACACAGAATTCGTTTGCACTAGTGAAGAATAATAGATATTGTTTATTGGTGCTACTCACATACATTTTCAAGGGTTACCATTACATGTAGATTGTTGGCAGACACAGAAGGTCTCAGATCCCGTGGTGAGGATTTCCCCAGTGGTTTCCTCCAACACCAGGAGAATATAGTTTAATACCAATCCAAGAGAGCACTGCAAAACAGGGAGAGAACAAGGGTGTCATGTGTTATGGAAAAGCCAAGAAAAAGATTCAAATGTGTCATTAGATTAAGAACACGGAGGTATTTGCTGATGGTGGTAAAAGCAACCAGATTGCAGTGGGTTGAGCATGTGGGAGGTGAGGAAATGGAGAAATCGTGGAGGCAACATTTTTAAGCAACATGGTTGAGGAGAGGAGGCGAGACAGAGGGCAGTAGCTGTAAGGCATTATAACCATCAGTGAGGCTTTTCTTTTTAAAGATTGCATTGAACTTCTCACTGTTTTCTGAACATTCCATTATCTTTAACAACCCTATGGAGATTTTTTTAACTTTTCTTGTGATGCTTTCCTCCTCTTTTGCCAACTGGAAATCTTTCATTTATTCAAGGCCAAGCTCAAATTTCATCTTCTCCGATGTCTTTGTGGGCTACTCCAAGTAGGGTCAGTCCGTCTCGTCCTTGTGTTCCGCCACACGGTGTACTCACTTTTTTATGCCTTTACATACTGTATTATAAAAATCTTTACATGTGTTTCTTCTTTAATGCCGTCTGAGCTGCCACGAGGTGTGAGTTGTGTTTGTTCATTTCAACAAGATTTACTAAGTCCGTGCTCTGTGTCTCTCACCGTGTGGGAGCCGAAATCCCTAAGTATAACCAGTGCTTGTCCTCAAGTTGTTCACAGTGATGTGGGGAAACAGCTAAGAAAAGTTATCAACTTTGAAACAGTGGGATCATGCTTTTATTGAAGTATTTGTGGATGACTATGTAGCAGAGGGTATGTGGGTATAGGATATCTATATCCGCGGAGATTTCTAGGAAAAGAAGGTAACTGAAGAGGACAAATGAGGAGAGTGTTTTAGCACAAAGTGGAAGGGCTGGTTGAATTTAGTAAAATGCAAAAATTCAGTGTGACTTGAGCCTAGAATGCTTTAAGGAATCTGGGGGGTGTGGCGGGGGGAGAGATGAGGCTAGAAAAGAACACAGAGCCAGATCACGAAGGCCTTATGGCCAGTTGTCCAAAAAAAAGAGAGCTGCAAAACCATTCCCAAATAAAACTTTAAAACACAGGAGATCTCTTGTACCAGAAGATTGGTTATGGCATAGCTTTTTTTGATATGTGTCAACATTCTGTAAAATGTAACTACCGTCCAGAATAAAAGACCTCTGTGGTTAGTTTAATATAGTTCCACAAACACACACATGCAAACATTACTTCACACTTGTTAAATTTAAGGGTTTAGGGTATTGCATGCCGGGGACTGTTTGCCATAAGATACTTGAGAGCTTATCTACCATCTGCCTCTGCTGATGCCTTTCTCCTTATGGAATTAGAGCTCTTGTTGCCCAGAATCCTTGTTACTACCTTTAATTTCTAATGATGCCTCTCATTCGTTCATTCACCGACTAGTTATTGTTTATTTCCTATGTTCCGGGCAGTTCGTTAGACGCTGTTGTTACACTATCGAAGAAGGTGATCACAGCCCTTGTTAGCGTGGAGTAAACGTTGGGCAAAGGTAGGGACTGGCAGGGAAGAGCCGCTGCAGCAGAGATCAGTGAGTTCGGGGAGTTAGTTGGAACAGGACACATCAGAGGCCCTGCAGTATCAGTATTGCTCTGGGCAGAGTGGAGTGGGAGGGTGGGGACTGCCAAACCCCCAACTAGAAAGGAAAGGGAGGGAGAGATCATGCTGGCACTTGGATGCTGAAATTCAACTGACCAAATTCAAGGACATTTCATTTTTGGATCTCCCCCCCCCCCGCCACCAACATCGTGACAATATCTTGAGTGTATCCTGTAGCTTTCTATTCACTTTCAGATATCAAAGAGTCCGGTGCAGGCCATTTTAAACATCCGTCTTTTATGCCTGTTAGATCTCTCCTTTTCGCAGCCATGTTCACAGCTAAGGGATGTGCAGTAGGCAAAAGGCTATGATCTGCTCTTTCTCTCCTCTTTCTGGGTCTGCCAGAGTTGAGGCAAGGGAAAAGGAGATTATAAAAATGGAGGAAAATATGTTTTTACTTAGCTTCTTCTGTTGGTGCTTCTTTCTTGGCATTTAGGGCCATTCGTATAGCTAGCAAATGCAGGCTCTCATGGGGCGCATTTGTGATTTCTTCTCAGTGACCTCTTTATTGTCCAAAACACCGAAAACACAGGTGGCTTATTCCTTAATGGACTTTTTGTGGCTCACCCCATGCCCTTGGGCACTTTACTTCATGACCTTTTGCTGCTGGCTGCCCCTCACTTGTCAGACTGCCCCGTGGCTGAGTGTGGGGAATGGGGGGGAGAAATGTATTTTGAAGGTGATTTATATCAAGCTACCTCCCTTAATGTCCAAACTGTTTCTAAGAACTTTACACATATTATCTCACTTCATCTTAAAAGAAGTAGGTATTATTATTATCACCATTTTATAGATAAGTCAACTGCAATAGTGAGATTAAAAGACCTGCTCAAGGTTGAGCACCCTAATCAACCCAACCTCAGAGCCCAAGCCTTTAGCATCTATTTTATATTACTTAATTTATTATTTTGTTATCTTCTGATCTAATGTTTAAGTCAGTTTTCAATGTGGAAAGGCTTTGATAGAGACTCTAAAACTCCATTCTCAGAGAGCTCTGCAACTAAATTCTCTCTGTAACCTTCCATAATCCATGACTAACTTCTATTTATTGGTCTATAAAAGATGGAAATTTCACTCTGACGTCCTGCCTTCAAGGATTACGTTTACATATGATGTAACAAAAGGGCACGGTGTTAGAAAGCACAGTTGAATTCAAAGCTTGGCATTCGCTCTCTTTTTTTAAATGGGCATGGTTTCTGAGGTATTCCCACCTGTGAAATGAGGATATTTTGCATATTTTATAATGTTATTGTGAGTTTAAAAATTATATTAAAGTGAATTGCAATTAACTATTATAACTCTTCATCATTTTGAATATTTTAATTAGATATATTTTAATAATCTACTCTCAGATCCTGAATCTGTAGGATCGGTTTTTAATTTGTTCGTGAAACTTGCCCAGCCCTTAGTTCCAAAAAGCCTAGACGCCTTACCTGCACAATGGTCAGAGCATGCTGTAGCTGACCTTTGCATAATAGGGTTTTATGATCTTGTATTAATTGGGTTAATTGGCACCCTGCTGCTCTGTTCTAAAACTTCTCCATTTTTTTTGCAATTTTTGCAATGCTAATACTGGGCTGCATTGGTTGTTCACACCCCTTCTGAGTACCAACTGGAAGTGTTTGAGCTTACCCATTCTTGTGTATTCCAAGGGTGTTATTTTCTCTAATAGCTACATACTTGCTTCATAAACCACATTTTTCTTTGTTATAGAGGAAATACACTGGTTGGAATTTACGCAGTGGAGACTAGCTTTTATTAGCAAAAAGAGTAAAAGGAAATAAATGTTGGTACTTCAAAATATGCTCAGTAAGTCAAAGTAAATGAGAACTCACCCCAAGAGCAGTCCTGCAATTTGGTTGTGTTTCAGTGAGTAGATAGAATTCTTCAGAAATTGGCTACATGCATTGACTTATAATTAATGTAGTCAGGCACTAAAAAATATTCTGCCTTCACTAAGTTAACATGTCCTTGAAATCATGTTTATACAATGAACTGTTCAATAAAAGAGTGATTTCCTTGTTTGCAGTACCAATTATGGAAACAATACTTATTGGTAGTTAAAACATTGGACTGGAAATTGTATCCTTATATGGGTTCTGCCCCTACCAACTTGGAGACAGGAAACTGATGCAATTTATCTATAACCCCATCTATAAAAAGGAGAATTTGGATGAAGCTTCCTTTAAAGAATTTTTCAAATCTTGAGGTGTGTGGATTCTTCAACTCTTCAGTCTCACCCGACAGTCAGAGTCACGTCTCCTGAGCATAGATCGTGGGATAGCTGCATGCCGATCTGTGTTTGTGAATTTTTTGGTTTCTTTCTAATTTTGCTTCTTAGTTGTTTGCATATTCCCTGAGGGATTTTGTAGTTGATCTTGTTGTTATTTATTCCTTTTAGAATCTCAATTCATGGTTCTAAGTCTTAAGTTTATATGAAGAAGTTGCTTTGTTTTGTATTTCTGGCAATTTTCTTGTAGCACACAAATCAAGCAATTACTTACTCTATTAGTACATACTCATGGCAAACCTGAGGTTAATTTTAAGGAGTCTTTCAAGAAAGTTCTTTCCAAATACTAAGAATATGCATTTTTTATGCATTTAAGGAGATCAAGTGCAAATAATTTGGAAATCCTGTTATTCTTAGTGAATATGCAATGCATATTATTTGACTGAAATACTACTTACCCTTCCTTTTTAATCTAGAAAATAAAACCACAAAAACTAGTGAAGCAACTGTATTTATTTATATATTTATATATCTATATACTTTTTATTAATATATTAAAAATAAGCACTAATGCAGAAATTTGAATAATAAAAGGTAAAATATGTATCATTTCAGAAGTAATTATATTTATTAATAAAATAGATTTGTTTTTGCTCTCATTTAAGACTGCTATTCAATTTTAGCAGATTAATTTTAGCAATTAATCTGTTTAAATGTATTTTATTTTTAAATATCTTTCTTAAGTACTTTAAAATATTAACAAAGATCTGATTCTAAATTTATATTTTATTACTTATTTTGATAACTTATAAATGAAAAAGATATAAATTCAAATTTAAGAAATGCATCATGCGTTATTGGTTACTGAACCATCATGCTAATTTTTAAAAACTCATCCACCAATTCTAGATGCTTCTCCTCATGTTCTGAATGTTTAGTTTTTAAAACAACTTGCTGTTTGCAATGGCCTTCTGCCACAGTAACCAGTATCTCAAGGTACAATATGTGCTTAAGATGAATGTCATCATTAAGAAACCATGGTTACAAACCCATATTTTAAATAACTTCATTGATAATTATAAATTTCTTTTTAGACTTGATTAGTTCATCATTCTTTATTTGGCTAATGAAGACCTTATGTTAGGCATAGAACTGATATTCCTTGTTTGCTGCTGTTCACTTGTGCTTGTGTAATGATTAGTGTTTTCTTCAATCCATGCTGTCATTTAGCAATGATCTTTTGAAGCCATTTGTCTATTTTTGCTAGAGTTAGTTTAATCAAAACTAAATACTATAACTTTCAAATTCACCTGATTCCAAATCACAATACACTGAGAGCAAATGAAGGAGACGTCACTTGACCATTCCTGTTGTGTCTTCTTCTCTTCCCGTAGAATGGCTTACCTATGTGACCAGCATAGACTTATGGGCACAGTGAGAGTGCCAATATCATTCTTTATATTATCCATTAGCAAGGCTTCACTTACTTCTTATATTTAGGTGAGAATTTCACTTAAAGATAAATATTCTATATTTTCTTCTCACAGCTACAAGGATGTACATACCCCACTTTGTAAACCACTGCTCTAAGCTGAATATCCCGTTTGTGCTTACAGTCTCTCTCTTCATTTAGGTATAATACAGTTGATTACAGTTATATTTACTGACTTAAAACCAACCTGCCTCCCTTATATTAGACCCATGTAACTTTCATTAGACTCACATGATGAAGTAAAATTTCAGATGTTTTCAAACTCCTTATTCATTCACACAAATCTTTAATTTTCTCTTATGGGAGCCAGTGTGATAGGTTGCAGTCATGGCCCCCATTCTTTACCCCCTTTTATATCCACATCTTTTTCCACTTAACTTTATAATGCTTTTCCACTGAGAGTGGGGTGGCTTGCTATAATACTTGTCATTAAATTCAATCATGTGACTTGCTTTGGCCAATGAGATGTTAGCAGACATTACACAAGTGATGACTTGAAATGCCATTAGGGTTTGTTCTTTTGTACTTCTGCCACTGTCATGAGAAAGATAAGCCCAAGGTAGCCTTGTGGTCCCTGGAGGAGGATAAGAGGCACATGGAGCAGAGCTCAGTTGCCCCAGTTGTCCTACACAATGGCAGCCTAGATCAGCCAATGGCCAACTAACCCACAGATGCATGAGCAAGAACAGCTGAGGTCAACAGAGCCCAGGTGAGATCAACTGACCCCCAGTCTCACATCTTCTGTGGTAATAATAAATAGTTGCTATTAAAAGCTACTTCATTTTAGGTGTTTTTTAAACAGGAATAGCTAAGTGATATCAACTAGTCTCTAAGTTTTACTGGTTAAACTCTGATTTCCATTAATGGCATTTACAAACTCAGAAGGGAGAGTACTTTAACTTCTGCCGTTTATACCCTCCGTTCACTCCTAACCCATTGCATTCTGCCTTCTGGACTTGCTTTTTTAAACTAAGCTCAAGGTCTTTCAGCCTTATTTGACACTCTTTATCTCTACATGCTTCCTAAAATTTCTTTTTTCTTAGTTTGGTATTTTTCTTTCCTGCTATTCTGTGTGTGTGTGTATCTGTGTTCTTTAATTTTCTAGAGTTTTTTTCTTCTTTATTTTCATCAGCTAATCATGAAACATCTATACAAGTGATCCCTTCTATCTTCATAATTTTAATTATCACTGCTAAAAACAATATAGCCTGGGTATATGTCCGATATATTAGTAATCACATTAAATGTAAATGGACTGAATTACCATTATCTCTGAAGATATTTTTAATAAATTGGAAATGGTATCTTCAGAACATAGTCTCTTATTACAAATGCAGTAAAATTAAACATCAATGACAAAAATATAATTAAGGAAACCAACACATTTGGAAATACAAAAATGCTTCACAGTATCTCCTACATAAAGAAAAAGTCATAATGGGAATTAAAGATTGTCTTTGGCTGAATAATCCTGAATATACTATTAATTATGCTTGTTATATAGCTGTAGTAATCATGACTTTGGAATTAATGCAGGGATAGATAAACAATAGAAAAGAAGAGAGGTCTCAGAAACATGTCAATCCCTATATGGACACTATATACATGAGAGAAATGCCATTACAAATCTGTGCAGAAAGATGAATCAGTCAGTAAATGGTACTAGAAAGTTGTTTTTCCATTTGAGAACAAACAAACAACAGTGAATTTTTATCGCACATAATAAATGATAATTCTATGACCTAAATGTTAAAAAGCAGAACTTTTACATCTTTAGAAGAAATGTACAGGCATATATTTATGATATTTGCATACCTTTATACTCTTTATTAGAATTCTTACTGAGTAGTATATTTAATAAAATATTTATATGTAGAAAATGTAAATAATTTCTATAACTCAATAAGAAAAAGACAACCTAAAAGGAAACTGAGTCCATGAAATTATTAGAGTACATGAAATAAACAGACTCTTCTAAAAAAGGAAAGTGTTTAATAAATATATGAAAATGTGTTAAATTTCACTAGTCAGTAGATAAATCCAAACAGTAGCAGTTATCAGCCATTTCACACTAATCATAATGGCTAAAATGAAATATTCTATGTATAACAAGTTGTAGAGAAACAGAGTTCAATGTGTACAGACCTCTAGGATTTCAATTTGAAAATATCTTGTTATGTTGAGGATGCAAATACAATACATTCTGGTAATCCCACTTGTAGATTTACTGTAGAGCAGTGGTGGGCATACCGTGGTCCATGGGCCAAATCCTATCAGTTACCTATTTTTATAAACAAAGACATTGGAATATAACCACTCTGCCTCATTTATGAATCGTCTGTGAAGGCTTTCACACTACAGTAGCAAAGTTGGGTGGTTGTGATACCGTAAGACCTGTAAAGCCTACAGTGCTTACTAATTGGCCCCTTATGGAGGAAGTTTGCTCTGGTTTAGAGTAACTCTTGGGTCTTTGTCCTAAAAGTGTAGTATAATAATGCTTATAGCAGTTTTGCTTGCTAGAGTGACAGATTGGAAATAGAAAAAAAATAAGAACATAGGAAAAGGATGAATATTGTGAAATATTCTTAAAAGATGAGGCTGTGTAGCAATGACAATGAGTCAAAGTACTAGATGTATTGCCATGAATGAATTTCAGTAATGTAACTAAAAAAGCCAGTGTCAGGAAAGTGTACACACTATATGATACCATTTACATAAATGTTGAAAATGTGATATAGAAACACGTATATTTATGTAGTAAATATTTAAGTACTTGGGAATTAGGTATGGGAATGATAAACACCAAGTCCAAAATAATTATTTCCTCAGAGAGTTGGGGGAATGTGATTGAGAGGGAATAAATGAGAGAGAGGGCTTCAATAATATTTGTGATGGCATTTCTTCTGGGAATGGTTACAAGGCCTTTATGATATTCTTTATACTCTCATATATGTCTGAAGACAAACTAAGATAATACACAGATGAAAGCCATGGTGCCTTTTGTGAAGATTTGCAAGCTTGTCTGGAGGCAGAGGAACAAACACACAATTGCAGCATGAGATCTTACGGTAATAGAACGCTTTACGAGTAATGAAGGTACACAGACAGCTGGCTATGTATTTTCTGGGTGTTCAAAGGACTGGGAGTGTGGTTGTGAGCAGTTCCTGATGCAGGCAGATAGGAAACTTGCTTTAGGGGAGAAATGGTAAGAAGAGGAGATTGTTAAAATTGCCTACAACATAACATGAGTGCATGGTTGGAATGGGGTGGGGGAGAAAAAGGCACAGATCATTCTCAAAAGGTTGACAGACACTCTTGGGACACCATGAATGCTCAGGAACAGTGTTTCTGAAAACACTTTTTAAAAAGAACTCATCTGAAACATCCTGTTTATAAACCTTGGATATCTCCTATGGGGTAGGTCTGCAAGAAATGATTGCCTTAGTAACAGCTTCTGAAAAAGACAAAAGCTATCATAATTTTACAGAAATGGAAAATTTGACTTTGATGTTTTATAAAAAGTTGTAAAATGTGTTCAATTTTCCTGGACAAATAAATATCTTATGTATTCACGTCAGGCTTGGATTTGAAGGTACCATGGTTGGAAAGAAACACTTGCCTAAAAACTTAGATAGTGAAGACTCATCTCTTAATCTAGATGTTTTTTAAAAACTGAGTTATATCTATATGGAATTAGACATTTTTAAATAGGACTAAACCGCTGAGAGTGAGTGTCAATTCAATCACGAAATTGTCTCCTCAGGGTCAGGGACAAAGTCCAGAGCCATTGCTTATTTCCTGTTCCTATATCATGACCTATGGCTGTTACTTACTCTCTTCATCCATTCAACTTTTGAGCGATCATGGGAATCATTTACTTCATTAAAGTTTGTACAAATAATTTGATATTTTCATAAGTATATGGCCTTTTTAATCTGTCCTTTTTTATATGCATAATTTTAGTTGAATGAAATTGCCAATTGCTAAGGTGTTTATTTCAAATGTGATGGCTGTGACTTTGAGCTCAAAGGACAGTTTCTGAATTTCACATTCTCAGGTGTGTAATTGAATATTTTGGTGATCTATCATGTGAGTGCACAAAGATTTTAATATTAATAGATGGTCAGTATTAATCACAGTTGTGAATTGTACCTCTTGTCTAAAATGTATACATTCTCTTCCAAAAAAGAGAGAGAGAGAGAGAGGAAGACAGAGGAGAAGAATGAGAAAGAGAGGTTGAGAAAGAGATATTGATTGATTAAGCTACCTTAAAATGTTGGACAATGATAATATAGGAATTGACCACTCGTCTGTATGAATATTTAAAAGTACATTTTAAACTGAGGGCATTTATTTGCAAAATATTTGTATTTTAAGTATTATAATAACTTGTCTAAGTATTTCTATTACAACTAATTTTATAAAATAAACTCTATTTAAATTATCATCCCCTAATACATTCTTGCTAGCAATGTGGTATCTCACCATTTTTTTAGGATTAAAAAGAAGTATGATATTTTATAGTTCCTTTGGCAACAGCAGATGATGACTCATACAGATTTGACAGTAGGTTTAATAGTTGTTTCTTTTTTCCTTCTTTTTTTTTTTTTTTGTGGCTACTGAGAAGGCTGCCTGCTTGCTCTTTGTTGAGATAAACTACTTAGACCAATAACCGAGACCCTGCTCTCAAGCATGCTCTTTATCCTATACTGAGTTACAGGATGCAGGAAAGCAGTTCAAGACCTTGTTCAATTGGTAGAGTCCAGGATAAAGTAGATTTATTATTTTCTTTTCATTGTATGTAGCTAATTGTGTAAACATATATGCTTATCTCATTGTAAGTGGCAACATTATAAATCTTTCAAAACTTCTCTCAGTATAGTGTTCTCTTTTTAAACTATTTTTATTATTATTTTTGTTGGAATTTTATAGTGACCTTGTATCTAAAACATTTATTATTTTCCAAAGAATTCTATTTTATATTTCAGGAATATACAATTGATGTTTTCTTTCGACAAAAATGGAAAGATGAACGGTTAAAATTTAAAGGTCCTATGAACATTCTTCGACTTAACAATTTAATGGCTAGCAAAATCTGGACTCCTGATACCTTCTTTCACAATGGGAAAAAATCAGTAGCTCATAATATGACAATGCCAAATAAGCTTCTCCGAATCCAGGATGATGGGACGCTGCTGTACACAATGAGGTAGGTTTTCAGGTTTGATATGTGGCAATAAAATACTGAGAAATCCATGTATGAAACAACCAGCCAAACTAGTTATCAAGTATTAGCACAAATTGAACATTTTTATAACATATTATTGAGGGACATATAGCATCCTTTGTAAAACCCTGAATATTAAAATAAGGTAAAATAGGGGCGCCTGAGTGACTCAGTCAGTCCAGCATGTGACTCCTGATTTCTGCTCAGTTCATGATCTCAGGGGCGCAAGATGCAACCCTATGGCGGGTTTTGTGCTAGGAGAGGAGCTGCTTAAGATTCTCTCTCTCTTTCTCTCTCTCCTTCTGTCCCTCCCCCTCAACTCACACACATTTGCCCTCTCTCTCTCAAATAAATAAATAAATAAATAATAAATAAATAAAATCTTTTTAAAAAATTAAAGAAATACACAGTTGCTGACTGTATATTTATATATATATTTATATAGTGTAACAACTATTCCATTTTAACTCTTCTCATGAATTAATCTTTTAAAATAAGTTACTTATAGAAGAAAGAAAACAATCACAAATCTAATAAAGTGATGTGTAATCTAAAATTTAAATGCTTAATAAAGGCTTTAAAGCATGGGTAACTTTAATCAGCACAAAATATAGATTAGACATGTATTCTAGGCATTTGATGTGTTATTATTTCATATGAAATGTTAGGTGGTGGATTTCAGTTGTGTAAGTTATTTAAGAAGGGGCAAAAATACAACCCTGATCTTTAAAGATAAAACTCTTGAGGACTCATTACTAAATGACCATTGCCTAAAATGGAAGTGCTAGCTATGCTTTGTCTCTCTGAATCTTACAATACGGATGCAGTATCCCTGTTGGTTTTACACTTTGAACATTGCTGTGGATTAAGACAATGTTTGGAAATTTTGGCTTTAAACAAAATGTTGGCAGAGAACACACAGAGTTTTGGAAAATATTGCATGGAGTTCTACGTAAATGCTCTCTTAGAATTATATAAGTTATAATTAAATTGTTGGCCACATTTGTTTTGCTCATCATAAGGGTCTTCGATAAGTTCAATTTAATACCATTTCTATCCATTTTACCTGTGTGTGAAATGGAAAAATTGATGACTGTCTTTATCACAAGTTTGCTATGATTACTCTTTTTTTCGCTATGATTACTCTTTAATGTGATCGTGTAGATACAGAAAAAAATATTTATTTAACAATACATAACTTGTGTCCATAATTTAGCTAATAGTCTAGTTTCAACAAGATATTTTTAAGAGGCACATCTATGTATTATCTATATCTACTTCTCTATTTAAACCCATGTACCTGTATATTGTATGTGATACTCATTCACAGTTGACATATTTTTGGAGGGAGTTCCTGTGAGCTAGTATTGAATCCTTATATCAATTTTGCTATATGGTTGCTGTTGATGTGAGGGAGGAAAATAGCATTCTTTTCATGATAGAGTTTTTTTTTTTCTTTTTTTTCTCTAGGATTTCAAATGTTAATAATGAATGTTAACGTGAAAATAGCCCTTCAAAAATGCACATATAACTTCTTTATTTCTTAATAAAAAAAACTTCTTTACTTCTTAACAAGCTGCAGAGTTCCAAATGTTAAGTGTATTTGTAAATAAATACTGTTATTTGAGCTCAGATTTTGTATATGCTAATGTCTTCTGAAGGGTCACCTAAATGTGAAAGAACAAAAATATTGAAATGTGAATTAGCCTAGTAAGATGCTATAATGAAGGTCCTACCTCATCCTTGATGCTGTTGACAACAGTAAGGAGTGATTTATCTTGACTTGTCAATTTACTTAAAGTGGGAAATTTTTGCTTTTAGGCTTACAGTTCAAGCTGAATGTCCAATGCACCTGGAGGATTTTCCTATGGATGCCCATTCATGTCCTCTAAAGTTTGGCAGCTGTAAGTATGGGGGTGAAGTTACATGTTTTGGGTCTGTAGAATCAAGGATAGCCAGCAGCATTGCTTACCTGTACCGTTTCTTCTAATATTATGGAATGCTTAATATTTGCCCAAAAAGATATAGAAGTAAAAGATTTGCTTATTTTCCTCAAGGAACTAATTGACTAGCCCTATCACACTCTCAAATATCATATTTTAATCATGGTGTTTAAATTATCACTTGCTTTACTGCTAATAAAGAACATCATGTGTTTTTATACATGGCGAAAGGTAGTCCACAAGCTCCTAGTGAAGGTCAAGACCATGTCATTTACCTTCTTTTCCAAGTTCTATCACCTTAAAAATGCAAAATGCATTTTTTTTCTAACTAAGAATGAATTGTCAAGGATAGATTGTATTGTTTATTAAGGTAGTAATCAGCCTGTTGCAAAGCTGAATCTGTGCAATTATCTTCCTACTTTCCAACTAATGGAAAGAATTTTTCTTAATTTTCTAAATTAAATTTTAAGGAGATGATGTAACTGGATGGCTATGTGCAGGCACCTTCTGCTTACATAATATTTCAGAAAGGGCTCTGTGCATTAGGCCATTCTCTAGGTCACTGAAGTTACAGCTTGTATGTCAAGCAGAAGCATTCACTCTCTCAGGATAATTGCAAAGAGAGGAGGTCAAATCATCTCCCTTGGCCCACATTTAGGTCAGGTTCAAAATAAATTCATGGACACAGCTATAGCAGTTTCTCTCTTGTGTTAGCATGTCTCATCACCTGACCTTTTCAAAATCCTTGCTCTTTCTGGTATCTCCATCTTTATCCATTCAGGGCACCTTTCGACTTTTCATTCACTTGAACAGAAATGCAGTTCCTTCATCTGGTTAAAAATATGTATGATTGAATAGGTGCCTTCACCCCACAGACTGTATCAAGTGAAAGAAAAGAGAATGATGGCTAAGATAAATGCACACTCCTCTAATTATTTTGATGACCATAGTTCTGTGGAATGAGAAGTTCAATCTTGTTTGTTCTGTTCATTCTTACAAAAGGTGTCAGCTCTCAATTTTCTTTGAGAATCTCTTCTTTGTTTAACTACAAAGCCTTCTTTTATTGTCATGGAAACCATCGCTTCAATACTGGCATTTTTCCCAAAATTATTTGAGATAGTCAGTCATGTTATACAACGTAAACATGATGTGGAAAATCTACAGCAGATGCAGCAGAGAAAAACTCATTTGCATTACGTAAATGGCATTAAAGAGAAAATTGAAAAGCCTTGATAACCAATGAAAGGATTTATTCAAAATGCAGTATGGTATGAGAAGGAAAGGAATTTTTCACTGGACAAGTTAGTGCCAATAAGGCACCAAATATAAATGATGTGATGTCTTAATTCTGAATATGAAATAAATATGCCTGAAAATATTTTAAATAAAATTTTAAAATCCCTTGTAGTGTATCTACAGAGTAGTGAAATATTGCATGTGTGACTTTCTATCTCAAGAAGTGATATAGACAACAAGCAAAGTTTATTGTTAGGCATTCTCTAAGTAATTGCTTTTCATTTCATTTTCTTCATGTTTATTTTCTGACAGATTGAATAAACAATTTGATTTGCATATTATTTTATCTATCCTTGCCAATAGTAAGTGGTTGATACATAAGTGTTAAAAGTATGGACTTTAAGTCTGCTTGGGTAGTGCAGTCGGTTAAGTGTCAGACTCTTGATTTCAGCTCAGGTCACAATCTCAGAGTCTTGAGATCAAGCCCCACCTTGCAGCTCCTCACAAAACATGGAGCCTGCTTGAGATTCTCTCTCTCTCTTTCTCCCTTTGCCTCCCCCTCTTCTCTCTCAAGAAAACAGAAACAAAACAAAAAAGTATGGGCATTAAACATTATGTAATAGATTAACTAGCCAACCCAAGCCTTAAAATGTTGGCACAACAGATTTTGGCAGAGGCAGCCATAGCTTTTTCTTCTAGTCATTTATTCCTCTCTTGCTTAAAAGCCACCTAAAATGATAGAATTTCTGGAAATTTATCATTGTTCTTAAAGAAGCATCTTTTGTTTAAGTTTATAATTTTGAATTCATTTTTGTTTTGCTTTATTTCTGTTGCCTTATATCTTTATATATTTTCTTGCTGTTCAACATAATTAAAAGATCCTAAATGGGAGTCTGGATGTGTCCTGTGCATTAGTCCAAAAGAAATTATAAATCATCTTTTGGGATAAAAATTAATAATTAAAAATGATTTGGGGATTTTTTTTCTGGTTACCCAATATTAAGAATCAGTTAGTAGGCATTTGATGTTTAATGCAGATTAGGACTCAAAAATGGATTATTTAACAGAAGTAAATGAAATTATTTAATTAAAATCTAATTTAGAGATGGAATTTACAGTGTAATTTGTAGAACAAACTATCTTTCTCTCCTTTTATACTTCACTGAAAAACGCTGCAGTGGTCTCCTGGTTTATATGGTGTTGGTGGACCAGGAGTGCCTCAAAGCTGCGTGACTTTCTGCTCTATCTTCTGTCACCAGACTCAAAATCTAAAAAACATATTCCTATCTAACTAATGAAATGTTGCATTCCTTCTTCATAAAAGACATGGGAAGTATCAGTCACCTTCTTTAGCATGTTCTTGGGCTGCTATGCAGATTTCCATCTTCATAAAAATAAATACCATAATTAAAATATTATGAGTTTATTGATTAATCTTGCAAGAACGAACTGAGAACTTTTTCTGGGTGACAGGCTCTGTGCCAGGTGCAAGCAGTGTAGATATGAACAAGATAGAGTCCCTGCCCCTTAGTGTCTCCCTAGTTTCTCAAAAATGTCACTGCTTTTGTAAGATTTCATTTTCTTTTACTTATGTTTAAAAATAAACATCAAAATTCAAAAATGGAATCATTATACTTAAATTCATAATTTATTAGTATTCACAACTACTAATGTGTATTCATAGGAAAAAAAAGCCACTTGAATAATGTGCAAATGGATTGCTAGTTATCCACATTACTAATGTCCCTTATTTAATCATAGCAGCAGAATCATCAATGATTAATTGAAATTAATACAAATTTAGACCTTAGAGTAACTAGAATTCATTCATATACAAGCTATAGGCATATGTCTGCTATTAAAATACATATATTTTACACATACATATATAAAGATAAACTCACATCTACATATTTTTAGAGTCTTAGTACAAAAATTATTTCACAGAATATAATTTAATTATGGATATAGGTGAATATGTGTACAATGAAAACAGTATTTCACTGATATGAACATTTAGTAGTAACATGCAGAAACCAGACAACATTGTAGTATGTCCTTAAAAGACCACACAACAAATAAGACACAAACTCATAAACATTCACATTACTGTGACTGATGCTTAAGTGTGAATTGGTCTGTGATCCGTAGACCTTGGATCAAGGTAAGTAGCAGGGCCACCCCAGAACAACGTTATCAAACTAGAAAACCGAACCAGGAGTAACTACTACTTCTAAACATTCCCATGAGCAAAAGTACATAGAAGTTCTTCAAAAAATCAGTAGGATAGCAAGAATTATCTGTTACTTCAACTGTGTAGAGACTTCCCGTGTGGAGAAGTTAGCTGTTCCCCACCAGGACAGGCCTAAAGGAAATGCCAGGGCCAGAGAAAGGCTCAGACAAGATAGGCTGCCTGCCCTCCAGTGCTAGAATTATCTAACTTCTGCTAAGTTCAGCATTTTGGCCAAATAAATCAGAAGTTACACCTGGTCTGTGTGTGTTTTGTCTCCTACCAATCCATAACTGAGATGCTTTGAAAGTATAGTCCAGCAAGGTCTGGGTGCATTAATTTTAAAATGATCATGTTTTAAGGAGTATTTATGTCTTGATGAAACCGTAGCATTTTGATCTATTTTACATGTTCTGCAATAATTAATTCTCATTCTTCTAATGGAATGCATTGTATCATGATAGCTAAGTCATTTAATTCTTAACGAGGTGAAGATTTTGAAGAAAAACCTACAAAACTAACTACAAAAATAGTAATTAAAATAAATACAATGCATTTCATCAATATTCTCATATGATAATAAGTTACTTTTATGTCCGGAGAGTGATATCATTTTTAATTATAAATGTTATTTCATGAGCGATTGCTATCTCCAAATAAACCATTTAAGTGGGCTTTAGGCATTTATAACCTGTGTACTACAATGTCTTCATTTACTACCTTGGAACTATAGAGGATGTTTTAACCATCTCAGGGCCCAGTGATTTTTGCAGGCTTGGAAGAGAAATTTGCTGTTCACTTCTCAAAGTGGTTGCAATGAAAATACTCTATGGTCATGATTTTGTCTCTTGGTCCACCTCACACTCTTCATACTGAAAATTCTAAATTTCAAAGATACATTTTACTCTACAAAATATGATCCACAAATATCAATCTTTATAATAAATAGTGATTCTATGCAATATATAACCTTTGATGTTGCACTTTATCGATGGTTCTTACTAAAGTTCTTAAATTTTTTTTCTGATTTCCTACAGATGCATATACAACCTCAGAAGTCACTTATATTTGGACTTATAATGCATCTGATTCAGTACAAGTTGCTCCTGATGGCTCCAGATTAAATCAGTATGATCTTCTGGGCCAATCCATTGGAAAAGAAACAATTAAATCCAGTACAGGTTAGTAAAATGACTCTTAAAAAAAACAGTTTCTAAGAAAATTGATGGGTTGAAGTCACTGAAATATGTTAGTTTGCTTCAAAAGTTTTGTTCTTGGGGTCCAAGAACTACCAGCATAGATTGTAAGAGCTTTTTAGATACTTACAGTCTCAGACCTGATCCCTTACTAAGTCAAGATCTGCATTTTAACAAGATTCCAAGGAAGTGTGCATGAAGTTTGAGAAACACCAGTTAAAATATACTGTCAATTCAAAAAGTGTGTGACTTTTCAGACAAGCCAATTTTACCTTCAAACAGTGTCACAATTTTCCTAGTTTTCTAATTCTTTTCCTCCTATTCTGGATAATTTGTGACTATTCAACTCTTGATCTATGGATCATTACTACTGGCCTGTGTGGGAAAGCTGATGCCCTTACTAAGGGCCACACTCATCTAAGAAAAAGCTGCCATGTTGAACTAACGATGTTACCTCTGGTTGGATGTAAAACCGGAAAGCAGAAAGGAAGGTCATTCTCAGGACTGGATAGAAATGATGGCAGTGAATTAGAGTACACATGCAACATTGAGAGATTCTAAATTGGTGACAGGGTCAAAAGTGGAAAATTTGGGTCTTAGAGATGTGGCCAGAGACTGACACTTTAAAAATGCAGGGAGTTAGAACAATCAAAGCAGAGACTTGAAGTTGGTACCAGTGGGGATGAGAGACATGAGAAGATAATTCGTGGTCAGAAGAGCATTTGCGAATCCTGTATCTCCTTGGTCAGAGGCATGACCTGGAGAGAAAAACAAATGTACCTTGGATATGTAGTGCAAGTTTCTTGATAATATTAAAATTCTTTTTTAAATATTCTTGCTGTGTTAAAGAGGTATTTAAAGGTTTATACTTTTCATGTTGTATGTGTGATAAATTCTTTTTTTTTTTTCAAATCAGGGACTGTTCTTTCTCAAATCCGTTCCATTTCCAAAATGTTCAAACTATTGACTATTATAGATCCTTAAGCTTCTTAAATTTTTCTTCTAGGTGAATATACCGTAATGACAGCTCATTTCCACTTGAAAAGAAAAATTGGGTATTTTGTGATTCAGACATATCTGCCTTGCATCATGACTGTCATTCTCTCCCAAGTGTCATTCTGGCTTAACAGAGAATCTGTGCCTGCAAGAACAGTGTTCGGTGAGTGAATAGCTACACGCTTTCTTGTTGTAGCACATTATGTTTTGTGGCATACTTTTAAAGCATTCTCTTTCTTGATACTCACACCAATAATTTGTGGTGTGTGGGGCAGGGCACGTTGTCTCCACCTTGTAGTTGAGGAAGCTGAGTGAGGCTCAGAGAGGCAAAATACAGAGTCAGTGCCACACTATTAATAAGAGATAGAAACACTACTCAGATCTTCTGGAAATTCAGTCTTCTTACTGTTTTGCTCCTCTTTTCATTTTGCTTTTCATCATTTGTCTTCATGTTTGTATAAGGAGAAATTCTTAGAGGCTTTGACTTGGAGTATAACAGTACCATATCTCTAGGCTTTCCGTGCTTTTTTTTTGCTTTGTTTTGTTTTTAGATGGACAAAGATGATCTTTGTATTTCAGGTTAGAGAGAGAAAGGGAAGAAGAGAAAGAAAGAGACCCCTCATTCACTACCACTAGTGTGTTTAATGACAAAGTTAATTCTCTTGATTTAAACCATGTGGGGGGCGGGAGTTGGCTTCTCCCTCTGCCCCTCCCCCGTGCTAGTGCTGCCTTTCTCACTCTCAAGGGCGCTTGCACTCGCTCTCTCTGTCTCATAAATAAATAAAATCTTAAAAAAAAAATAAACCATGCAGGGGAATAACTGCTTTTTGGATGAATGAACTAGGCTGAGCACACTTTGTGCAAAGCAGATTGTCTTTTTGTGTTCAGTACCCTTGTTCATTTAGGAAAGTTTTATCAAGAATCCAGTCTGTTGGATATTGCACCAAGCCCTAGAGCTCAAATACATGTAAAACATAGTCCCTACATTGAATAGTTAAGTATAGTGGAGGACAACAGAATAGGCAGAAAAGATAATGGCAACACAGATTAATGGTTATAAAAGAGGTAGATACAAGTTGTTACAAGATAGTGAGAACTAATTAAGTAGCTTAGTTAACATTTAGCTAAGTCTCTTTCTTTTTAGTTAAGTTTTTAAATTTTAATTCCAGTATAATCAACATACAGTGTTATATTAGTTTCAGGTGTACAATATAGTGATTGAACAATTCTATACATCATTATTCAGTGCTCATCATGATAAGTGTCCTCTTAATCCCCTTCACTATTTCACCCATCCTCCCACCCAACTCCCCTCTGAAATGCTTTATTTTAAATGAGTACCCTCAGTTAAAGTTATTGGGCCAAGGCTTGAAGGATGAGTTGGAGTTTCTCAGACAGATGAGATGGGGCAAAAATCCTAGCCTAAAAGGATCAACTGTGCAATAACATCAAGGAATGAAAGCACATAATGTATTCAGTGAGAGTGAGCTGTTTCCGTGTCAGTGTGGATACATTAGATAGAATTATAGTTTGAGGCCTAGATGAGAATGGCCTTCTAAGCCATGCTAATACAGTGTACCTTTATCTTATAGGCTATAGCAACCCATTTTAGTATTCTGAAGGCATAAATATGTAAAACTTTTAGAACAATGCCTGCCATTTAATACATACTATAAAACATTAGCTATTCTCATTATCAATGCACAAAAATCAGTTTGATTTTCAACACTAGCAATGAATAATTCAAAAGGAAATTTAAAAAATAATTCAATTTACAGTGGCATCCAAAAGAATAAAATACCTAGGAATAAATCTAACCAAGTGCATATAAGACTTGTCCACAGAAAACTACCAAACATTGCTGAGAGAAATTAAAGAATACCTAACTAAATACCTAATTAAAAACCTAATTAAATGGGAGAGACATCCCATGTTCATGGATTAGAAAGTGATACTATTAAAATGGGAATAATCCCCGAAGCGATCTATAGGTTCAATTCGATACCTGTCAAAATCCAATGGCCTTTTTCTGCAGAAATGGTAAAAGCCAATCCTCAAATTCATATGGAATTACAAGAGGCTCCAAATAGCCAAAACAATATTGATAAAGAAAAACAAAGTTGGTCACTTCACACTTACCAGTTTCAAAACTTAATACAAAGCTACATGAATCAAAACAGTGTGGTAGTGTCATAAAGATAGACGTATAGATCAATAGAATAAAATCAGGATAGAAACAAACTCAAGAGATGCCTGGGTGGCTCAGTTGGTTAAGCATCTGCCTTTGGCTCAGGTCATGATCCTAGGAAGAGTCCTTTATTGGGTCCCTTTTTCAGCAGGGATCCTGCTTCTGCCTCTGCCTGCTGCTCCCCCTGCTTGTGCTCTCTCTCTCTCCCTCTCTCTGACAAATTAAAAAGAAAAGAGAAGAAGAAACAAACTCAAACATTCATGGTGAATCAATTTTCAACAAATGTGTTAAGAACATTCTATGGGATTTTCAGCAAAGATACCAGAAGCTCAATGACTACCACATGCAAAGGAATGACGTTGGACTCCTACCACATTTCGGATATAGCAATGAACACAAATGGATACAAAACTTTAATATAAAATCTAAAATTATAAAGTTATGAGATGAAAACATATGATAATTTTTTACCATCTTAGATCTAACAATGGATATTTAGATTTGACACCAAAAGCATGAGTAAAAATGAAAAAATAAGTAAGCTGGATTTCATTAAAATTGAAAACTTTTGTGCCTCAAGGAACATTATCAAAAATGTGAAAAGACAACTTACATATGGAAGAAAATATTTGCAAAACATATATCTGATAAGAATTTAATATCCTGACTAAATAAAGAATTCTAAAAACTCAAAAACAAAAAACCAAAAAGCTATATTTAAAGAATGGGCAAAGAACTTGAATAGATTTTTTCTCTAAAGAAAGTATACAAATGGCAAATAAGCACGTGAAATGATATGAAACAACATTGAACATTAAAGAAACACAAATAAAAACCACAATAAAATACATGTCACACACACTGGGATGGCTATAATAACAATAAAATAAAACAAAACAAAACAAAGATAAGAAATAAGTGTTGGTGAGGATGGGGAGGAATAGAAACCCTTATGTATTGCTGGTGAGAATGTAAAATGATGCAGCCTCTGTGGGCAGCAGTTTGGCAGTTCTTGAAAAGTTAAATGTAGAATAATTCCCATATGACCCACCAATTCCACTTTGAGGTATATAGCCAAGATTAGTGAAAACATATGTTCACATGGAAATCCATACACAGACGTTTATAGCAACATTATTCCTAATAGTCAAAAAGTAGAAACAACCTAGATTTTGTCCAGTGGATTAATGGATAACCAAAATGTACTTTATACTAACAATAGGATGTTACCCACCCATAAAAATGATTAAGTAGCGTGCTACAATGTGGGTGAACTTCAAAAACACCATGTTAAGTGAAAGAAGGTGGGGACAAAAGGTCACATATTGTATTGTTCCTTTCATAAGAATTATCCAGAACAGGCAAATCCATAGAGACAGACAGCAGTTTCGTGGTTGCTAGTAAATGGAGGCAGGGGAAATGGGTAGTTATTACTTAATAAGAGCAGTATATTCTTCTAGGAGGATGAAAAAGTTTGAAACTAGGGAGAGGTGGTAGTTGGCAGAGTATTGTGAATGCATAAATGCCACTGAATTGTACACTTTAAAATGGTTAATTATATACTTCTGGATTTCACCTCAGTGAAATAATTTTAAAAAGTCATGAGTTGAAAAAAAAAAAAAGTAAGGAATGAGTGCATCAAAGCTTTCCCAGGATGATTTAGTTTCAGAAGTTCCTTTTCAGATATCTACTTCAAAAATGCAAATTTTTAAATCAAAACCCCCCCACCCAAAATTAAGGGGCCAAAAATAAGAGAAAATTTCCATTCAGATTGAATGGAATAAATAATAAACTTGCATGATTTTCAGAAGACAAATAATACAGAAGAGAAGTTTTAGGAAGAAATTACACAATTGATGTTGAATTAATATTCCAGAAAGATCTAAATTTATATGTAAATATAAATTTACATATTGTTTGTTTAATAGTGTTTCAAAGTGTTTAAAAGTGTTTGTTTAATAAAGGTTGTGAAGGAAATAAAATATTGAGGCAAATAAAGACAGATTTCATAGCATAAATCACATAGATACATTTGTTAAAAGAGGCCAATGGTAGTCTACTTAAACATAGAGGAGAGATAAATAGATGAATAAATACTTAACTTTGAATGAATAGAATGTGTTAGTGTCAGGGCTGCTAAGTTGAATGATAAAAAATATACAAAAGTTTTTAGGTTGGTTATAAAAGTAACATATATAAACATATATAAAATTAAAAATCCAGGCTTTATTTTATATGAATTACTTACAATACAGATGTAGGGATCCAAAAGTCAGATTTTCATATCGATTGAAACCAGTAGGTGGGGGGCGCCTGGGTGGCTCAGTGTTTGGGCATCTGCCTTCGGCTCAGGGCGTGATCCCGGAGTCCTGGGATCAAGCCCCACATTGGGCTCCTCTGCTGGGAGCCTGCTTCTTCCTCTCCCACTCCCCCTTCTTGTGTTCCCTCTCTCGGTGGCTGTCTCTTTCTCTGTCAAATAAATAAATAAAACCTTTAAAAAAAAAAAAAGAAAGAAAAAGAAACTGGTAGGTGATAAGAGCATTTTGAGTATTATCTCTACAAGTTATCCCATGTAAAGTTTGTAATAAATACAGTTCTGTGTGAGTGTATGTGTGCATGTGTGTGCAAATAAAAGTTAAACAAAAATCTTAATGTCGTGCCTGGAATGGGCCTTGAAAGCAGCCCAGCTGTCCTACTCCACACCCTCATCCCATCTTTCACTGTTTTCTGCCTCTTTTTGATTTGAACAACATCGTCTGACAGATACACAGCAGTTACCTAAACCAAATTTCTACCCTCTTCAAATTTCTCTCTCGGAATTCATAGTCAGGTTTACAAGCTACAGAGATCATTAAATCATCTGCCCTCTTCATGCTTGTAAGGCTTTCTGTGATGGATAGCCCACCCAAGTAAAATAAGACCACAGTTAAGAAATTAATATGCCCCGAGAGACAGATGTCAAATTTTTCAACCTTTGAGATCTGTTTTCACACTGTGAACCGAATAAGAAAGTAGAGCAAACAAGATAGTAAGCATAGGAATTGAAATTACAATGCACATCCCTTGACATCAGAGACTTTGCTCCATTATATTGGGTTTTATCTATTCAGTTTTTTGTAGATTACGTTTATTTTGTGGCTGAAGAGCCAGCTTAATTTTTTTTCAAAGATCTTTCTTCGAAGGGATTGCCTGTGTATCTTGTGATGATAAAAGCCTCCATTGACTTCCTCTGGGTGTTCAAGCCCAATTCATGGAACACTAACGAAATACTTATTGAGAATCTGTTTATCAGCACTGTTGTAGATATTTGGGGTAAGTTCCTGAATAAAAACCGAACAAAACTGTCTTCATGATGAGGCAACTGCCCTCTGTCGTCACTAGTATAAGAAGGCACTTGGGAAACTTTTACCCTCAGACCTTGGGTTTTGTGCTTTCAGAGCTCCTGTGAGCAGACAGTGCATTTGCAATCTGCCAACCTCATTTTGAGTTTGTATAGACATACACATTCCCTCATTTTGTGAAATTGTGGCCCTGGTTCTTTTAGTTGATTAACAGCCTTCAGCACTTCATATAAATGAGAGATAATCATAGCGAATTTGCCAATTATTATCTCCATATTTGAATCCACATCATTTTTCAAAATTTAGGGATCAGTTTATGAATATATGACTAAGTTTATATATGAACATGTGAATATGTGAATAAGCTTATATATAAGAAATGTATACTGGTATTTTTATCTTAATGTTATATTCAGCATGGAATAGAGAATTTTAGCTATTAAAAACTAAAATCAGGGGCGCCTGGGTGGCCCAGTCGGTTAAGCATCTGCCTTTGGCTCAGGTCCTGATCTTGGGGTCCTAGGATGGAGCCCCATGTTAGGCTTCTTGCTCAGCGCAGAGTCTGTCTGTCCCTTGCCCTCTGCCTGTCCCCCTGTATGTTCTCTCTTGCTCTCTCTCTCTCTCTCTCAAATGAATAAATAAAATCTTTTAAAAAAAACCTAAAATCAAATGACAAATATCTGTTAGGGTTTAGGTTTTTCAAGTGAAAGAGGACAGGGAGCTCAAAAGGTTCATATTTCATGCATCATTCATGGCATATGCAAGGGCCTTACTATTTATCATATATGAATTTTAAAATAATTAAAACTCCAAAAGGGATATGTTTGGATTGCTCATTTTTCTTCTGTTTTCACTATTCGGGTTGACTGTTTATATCAGAGAATCCCAAATATAGTGGCTTGAATATATGACTTTTTTTCCATCTAAAAGAAATCCTCAAGTAGATGGTCCAAGACTAGTGTGGCAACACTGTGGGCATCAGGGACTCGGTCTCTTTCTGTCTCTCTTCTTTGATATCCTCAGCATG
Organism: Ailuropoda melanoleuca; assembly: GCF_002007445.2. NCBI lineage: Eukaryota > Metazoa > Chordata > Mammalia > Carnivora > Ursidae > Ailuropoda > Ailuropoda melanoleuca. The sequence goes on from NC_048228.1 coordinate 73,137,725, forward strand.
GGGTTTTGCTTCATAGGCCAAAAAGGCTGTTGGTGCTCCAGCTATAACATTCATATTCAGGAAACAGGAAAAAATAAGCAAAAAGGGCAAAAGACCTCTTCCAGCTATTTGTTTGCCATTAATAAGCTTTCCTAGAAGTCCCTCCCAATAATTTCTATTTATATATCATTAGTCCAACTTGTCTCATAACTGAGACTCTGAGAAATTGCCATCTGGAATAAATTCAGTGTTCTAATGTTATAGACTGACTAAATATGGGATTTGTAGTTCATGGGTTCTGCTACCATAAGAAAAAAATAGTTGTTTGCTCTAAAGTCCATAAAATTAAGAGTGCATATTCTGGAAACACAGTATCTTGGTTCAAAAACTGGCTCTGCTATTAACAAATTAGGTTACTTTGGGCAAAGTTTTTTTTAACCTCTTTGCACCTTAGTTTCACCCCACTGTAAAATTGGGATGATAATATCTCCCTCATGAGGTAATTTTTTGGAATAAACAGACACACACACACACACACACACACACACACACAGAGCACTTAGAACAATTATTGCACATAGTAAGTACTATGTAATTATTTGCTAATATTATTACTATTTATTACCTACTACTTAATTATCTCCTTCTTGTCAAGATATACTTTAAGGATGGTCAGATCTTGTTTTAGTTTGAGTAGCAGTAATCCCTTCCCAAGGTGGCATATTTCAAGAGTCTTGAACTCTATAAACCTCCAGGTAAGACAGATCTGGGCAGGAATCCAGCTTCTTTGACATATTAGTGTTTAGTTTGTTTGAAGGGAATTTCAGAATCTTTCATATTCCTTTATTTAAGTGTAATATGCCAGTGTATGTTCAGTTTTAGTCAAGGATCCTTTAATTACAGTGAAATGAGCCCCGAGTCAAGCTGGCTTATGCCTCCTTGTTAACTTCATTCTTAATTAACCATGAACTTGTATAGGTGTAGACAAGAAACACATCTTAGATGTGCATCCCATCTCAAAATCCCATAATTGAGTCTTACTGGTTAGACAGGTTCACGTGCTCAACCCTGATGCAATTTTCATGGCCACACACACAATTATTAGCAAGACTTGGGTCACGGGCCACTCCTTGAGCCAGTGGGTACTGTCAGATCCACTACACAAATGGAGAAGGAGTAGTTCCTGAAGGATAGAAGAATTGCAGGCTTCTATTAGAAGGAAGTAATTCCTCACACATCCTCACTCTGCTCTTTGAATCTCATTTATATCTCACTTAGCTCTGTGATAATGACTTTGATTTCTATTTCATTGAGAAAACTGAAGCAACTAGAAAGAATATCCCTAGAATCCCATAGCCTCATCTATGTAAGCGTCTACACCCACAGACTCTGCTTGACTACAGTTCTTTATGATGCTGACCATTCCACCTGTGCGCTAGGATACAGCCCTTCTCCACTGCTTTAAGGACATCATTCCAGCAGTCCTCTCCATTCTCTCTAACATCAGCAGTGTCTGCAATCCTTAATCATCCTAACAGAAATGCAAATATGGTGTTATTTACCCAATCCTCAGATCAAATTCTCATGATTCTACTAAACCCCTGGCTTCTGCCTCATTTTGTTGCTCTGCTTTTCAGTAGTTTTACTTGGAAGAATTATGTTTATTTACTCTCCTCAATTTTTGTTCTCCTTTGATCTCTCAAACCTAGTCACATCAAGCTTTTGTCTCCAGTGCACCACCAGAACTACTCCTTTCAAGGTCCTTGTCATTGCTAAATCCAATGGCCGATTCTCAGATCAGTTTACTTGATCTAATAGCAAGCAGCCTTTGACAGGGTAAATGAGAAAACTACTAAATGAGAAACATTTGTTGGAACGAATTTCTTCATTTGGTTTCCAAGATAGCCACATACTCTTGTCTCCCTTACTTTTCATGCCTTCCTAATCTCCTTTGCAGGTCCATACACCTTCCCAGACCACTTAAATATAGGAGGGCTCCAAGCTCAATATTTAGCCATTCTCTTTGTATTTTCTACTTTGGTGACCTCGTCCTTTATCATGGCATACTGTAATTTTCATGTGATAATTACAAATTTACAGCATCTGTCCAGACCTCTTCCCTTTATATATCTTCATCCAAGAGTCTTCCTTATATCTCCACTTGAATTTCCAGTATACATCTCAAACTCACTATACACAAAATTGAACTTTCAATCCTCTGCTCCTCAAAATCTGTGACCTTGCTTATACCCTAGACCAAACCATCATTTCTCTCCTTGATCACTGAATGTCTTAGTCTGTGTGGGATGCCATAACATAATACCACAGACTGGGAGGCTAAAACAACAGAAATTTATTTTCTCACAGTTCTAGAAGCTAAAGATCCATGATCAAGGCCCGGCAGGGTTGGTTTCTGGTGAGAGGTTTCTTCCTGGCTTATAGATGGCTACCATCTCATTATGTCCACACTTGGCCTTCTTTGGTGTGTGCACATGGGGTTGAGGCAGGGGAGAGAAAGAGAGGGAGAGAGCCCTCTGGTGTGTCTTATTATAAGGACACTAATCCTATTCAATCCCACTGAATCAGGAGCCCATCCTTACAACCTCAATTAATTTTAATCACTTCCTTAGAGACTCCGTCTCCAAATACAGCCACAGTAAGCATTAAGGCTTCAAACTATGAATTTTGGAAGGGTGTAAACATTCAATCCATAACACTGCACTCGACTTTTTACTGTTTCCTGCTTCCACTCTTTGGGAATCTTTCCCCAACATGGTAGTCATTGGGATACTTCCAAAATGTAAGTCAGATCATGTCGTACCTGCTCTCGAAACCCACTGGCTCACCAGTATACTCAGGGTAAAACTGAAAGGCCCTTCAGAGGTCAGTAAGTCCTGATGCAGTAGGAGCTCCCTCTACCTTCAACCTCTGCTTCTGCTACACCGGCCTCTTCCTTGTGAACGTGGCAGCCACTCGCTTACCAGCTTTGTCTCTTCTCTCTGCCTGGACCTCTTTGTTTCCCCAGATACCTGTGTGGCTCATTCCTTCCATTTCCTTAGGGATTTTCTAATTCTCAAAGAAGACTACAGAACAGTCTAACTTAAAATTGTTAACTGCTTCCCAATCCTGTTTCTGTCCCCCAGCCTACTCTAATTTTGTCTTCATTGCACATATCATCTTTGAATATGTTATAGAAAAATACTTCTTACATAATTTGTCTCCCCCTCTAGAATTCAAATTTCAGGGGTGCAGTTATTTTTGCCTCTTTTTAAAGTTATAGAAAGTAAGTAAGGTGAACTGAGACAATAAGCAAATGCAAAATGATTTTAAATAGATAAATGATAGATAAATAGATGGACAGAGAAGCACACACATCTGTGCGTTCAAAGGAGGTAGATTGGCAAAAGCAAAATCATATAAAGTAAAAGGTAGTTCCCTAATTCCTTAAGTTTGGAGGTCAGAGGACTATTTCCAAAAGAAGGTTGAATGACTATTGGGGAAAAAAAATAAATGAAAATCATCCATTGTGATTGGTTAGCCAACTGTGTTTAGAAGGAACACAGTGCAGAGGGCTGCAATCATTCTGATATTAATTATAAGATCAGGGGTTCCCAAAACCACCCTGGGGTTTGATAAGTAACTGGAACTTACAGCGTATACTGAAAGCTGTTACACTCACAGTTATGGTTTATTACAGGGAAGAGATACAGACTAAAATCAGCCAGGGAAGAAGTGCATAGAGTGTGGGCAAAGTTCAGATGTTGCACTTCCCTGGTCCTGTTCATATAGAGCCATGGACAACAGTACTTTCCTGGCATTGATATGTGACAATACATACAGAGCACTGCTCACCAGGAAGGCCTCCCTGCACCTTGGTGTGTGAGTGTTTGCTGGGGCTCTGTCACAGGGGCATGACTGACTTGCCTTGTGGCTGATCTCAGTTTCCAGCTGCTTAGGAGGATAAGCTGTTGTGGCCTGCTAAAAAACCAAAACCAAAACCAAAACAAAACCCCAAAAACAAAACAACCCCCCCAAAACAAAAACACCCTAAATCCCATTGTTACTGGCTGGCTGGCCCATAGCCCCCAGGCAAACTAAGCCATTCCTCTCAGGTATATCATTCCAAGGCCTAAAAATCTACCTCCCAGAAGCTGAGGGCAAAGGCCAGACCTCTCTCAGGATAAGGTTAAATTTTTTATTAAACATACAGTATACATTATGAAACCAAGTATTAAATATCTAATTATTAAATTGTCATTTTGAGTTATCAATATATCTACTTACTACATGCCTTTATCAATGTTGTCTCTCATTTTCTTCCTCCCTTCCCACATTCTTAACCTTCTTTATCCTGTTTCCTTCATCATTGTCTAATTCTGTCAGCATTTAGTCTTACTGTGTGGCATTCCTTTCCCCTCACCAGCATGTCCAATAGGTCATACAGTATTAGAAACATCTTGTTTACAGTGAAACTGGTGAGTGAAAAACAAGCTTCTTCATTTAGTTCTAGAAAGCTATACACAGAATGGGCTCTGCACACCTGGGATATGAAACACAGCTCAGTACTGAAGGTGGTCATAAATTGGTACATAAGAAGAACATTCCACTAAAACTTTGAGAGACCAGTCATCTGTCAGGCAGAAAATTCCCTAATAATGAGGTGGTTGTCGTTTAATAAAGAGAATCATGATCTGAAGTAGACTAGATCTGAATATAGATTTTTTTTTCCTTAATAATAAAGCATCTGACACTATTGAGTGCTTACTACGTGTTTGAAAAAATATTGTATCAGGAGCAAAGAGAGCTGCTGTCAGGTCCTGTCTCTACTTCTAGATTAAGCAAGTGTGTAGCCTTTCCAAACATGGTGTTCCCCACTGTAAATGGATGTAAGACTTGTGCCAGCTACCTCATCGAGGTGCTGAGAGGATCCATGAAACAGCATGTGCACAGGGCTTATTAAGTCTTAGAGCAAACATAGACTTTCATTGTGTATTTTATATATTCAACAAACAGCAAGTCTGGGTATTTCCTGAGAACCAAGGGTACTGTAGGATATTCTCTGAATCCAAGTGGTGTGTGCGTGTGTGTGTGTGTGTGTGTGTGTGTTTCTTTCTTGAATTCAAATTCCTTTAGCCAGAGCTTATAATCTCCAGTTCTACCAAGTTTCAGCTACTTCCCATATTTGTATACAAAACCATTTCTTATATTTAGTTTATCTGAACCAGCTGCTGAGTATCATAGGGTTACATAGGACAAAAAAGATGATAGATGGATAGACTTTACATACAAAATATATCTGTTAGTGTCTTAATATATGTATATTTAATTATGGACAAATATATGTATACATGGTAATCATTTTCATTGTTTGAAAAAAATCAGAAAATTTGGTAAAACAGGGACTTGTATTCTTTCATGACAATGCAGAAGTGGAACTGAGTAGCAACAGCCCCTTCGGACATGTGATCTCTAGTCTGCCACAGCCCCTGCCACTCCCTATCGCCCACCTTCCCTGTGTTTTTTCCCCACCTGGTCCCTGTGGACATTGGAATTTGCACCTATGACCAAGGCATGAAGAGATGGGAAAGAGCATTCCACAAGAACTGGGAAAAAAATCAAGAGCAAAGGGAGAGAAAGTTGAACTCACAGAAAAGAGAGTAGAATGGTGGCTGCCAGGGGCTGGTGGGTGTGGGGAATCCCAGGAAGCTGGTAAAAGGGCATAAACTTTCAGTTAGAAGATGAATACGGAATGAAGATCTAACGTATGACATGGTAACTGTGGTTGATACTACTGTATTGTATTGAAATTTGCTGAGTGACTAGAACTCAAGTGTTTTCACCAAAAAAAGGGGAAACAAGGTAAATATGTGAGGTGACGGGTGGATTAATTAAGTCTCTGGCAGGGATTCTTTCGCCATGTATGTCAACTCGTCACATGGTACAGTTCAGATACAAGTTTGTCAATTATACCTCAATAAAGCTGAAAAAAATTTAATTAAAAAAAAAGAGGGAGAAAATCAGAAAGTGTGTTGGGCCAGCCTTGGAAGGAGACATAGCTGGTTTTAATTGTGAGATAGCGGGAAGGGGGCATCGGGAGTAGAACGCCTGGGTGGTAGCGGGACATGAAACCAAGGAACAGAAAGCCGGTGCAGGGCACACACAGTGTCTGCAAAACACATTCCAGATCCCTGCCTTCCACAAGGCTTGGGCTGCGGCGGCTAACAGGAGGCACACCTGGCCTCCCAGAATTGACTTTGGCACAAGGCAGCACATGCTAATCAGCAAGCTGCCAGCCCACCAGCCGCCCTCCTTCCCACTGTCGGAGACGCATCCCAGTCAGCCGCTGCCAATTAGGAAAGTGACTGAGGCAAAATACATTAATAAACCATGGCAAGGAAAATTAGAAAGCCTTGCTAGTTCTACTCTAGAGGCAGATTTAGAAGTTGTTTCGGAATATAGGTGGCCTGGTTAAGCTTGATTGATGAGAATGAATTATTAGTGAGAGCACGGGAAAAGAATTAAAAGTGTATGCTAGCGTTTTGTCTTTTTTTTTTTAATTTTTAGATTTTGTCCAGGATGTGCAAATATCACTTCAATAGTTATAACCATTCAAGTCACGAGGGCAGGTTATCCAGTCCTATCTTCTACACTGAAATCTCATAATAATGAGGGAAAAATTACATAATAGCATTTATTGAACACTGTTGGTCATATACTTTCAGGCACTTCAAATTTACTCATTATTTAATTCTGAAAACAAAACAAAACAAAACTTCAATTAGGAAAGTTAATTATCCCCCCTGTTCAGAAAAGAATGTCAGAACTCGAAGGTATTAGCAACTATTTCATTATCAGACAGCAGGTCAGTAACAAAGAAAGAATTTGACCTTGCAGCTCTCTGACTCCAATGCTTTTGCGTGTTCTGCCGCACTGTTATGTTGTCCAACTACTTCGTTCTCCTTTTCCCTTCTTCTTTTAGAGCCTGAAGTTAGAAATATGCTGGGTGATTGCTTCTCACATGGGTAATTTCTGCTTGAGAGTCAGGCTTTCTAAACATAGATCAGAACTTGAGGTGAACCTTCAGATTTGAATTTGCTAGTTAACTGTTAGGATCAGCAGCTGCTTACTGAGGTAGTCCAGATTCCTTGCCCTAGTCCTTGCCCTGAAGTTGATGCAATCTGATTATGACACAGCAACTAATACATCAAATGACTTTTCAAAGTTCTGTCCTTCCAGGTGTCATATTCTGAATTTTTAAGCAAAATTAACCTGGTTCATCCAGGTCTTTAAAAGTATAGCTTCTTAAAATAGCATCACCTTAGTCATTAGAAACTCCTGTTTAATCTTAGGTGAAGAATTTGATTGTTGCTTTTGACTGCAGTCTGTAAAACCATTTCTCTATGATTTATTTTGTCTTGGAACTCATCTGTGAAAGTTTGAGAACCTTATAGTGGATATGACAGAGAATCCAGGTGCTTCAAGAGGAGCGTTTTTGTTTTTTGTTGTTTTGTTTTAATTTTTTTGTAAATATGATTTTTTTCTTCCCTTAAGCTTTGAAATAACAAACTGGAAAATAATAGCTTTTCTACCCTGATTATTTTACTGTTCATACAGGTTTAGGTCATTAAATACTTAGTTTCACTATAACAAAATTTTGAGTGCATATTTATCCTTAGGTTTTAAACTCTCAAAAAAAATTGAAGCTATTATTTATTTTCAAATATCCTAGACTTTCAAGGAAATGATTTCCATTTGGGTGACTTTTTTGTGATAAAATATTTTTAATAATGGCTTATTCATCACAAATAACATAATATCTCCCCTGTTAAGTCACCTCAGGGAGCTATAAGAAATCACCAGAACTATTAACATTTGAACAGCCACCCTGCATTTTATGGCAATGCAATTACAAGACTGAAATAGTGAAAGGATTTGATAACAATGGAGAGTTTATACAGGATAGTTTTATGTAGTCTTCTATTCTTTTATTGTCTTACTGTCATCATACTGAATGTATTATTTTCTTTTAAATTCATGAAATCAGAATATTACTGTTTTAGTTCAAGCTGCTTCAACAAAGTACACAGACTGGGTGGCTTGTAATAGAAATTTATTTCATACCGTTTTGGAGGCTGAAGTCTCAGATCAGGATGCCAGCGTGGTGGGGTTCTGGTGAGGGCCTTCTTCTCAGCTGGGGATTGTCAGCCTCTCATTGTGTCCTCACATGGCTGAAAGAGAGTTAACTCTTTGGCCTCTTCTAATCCCATTCATGAAGGCTAGGCCCTACCTTTAAGACCAAATCACCTGCTAAAGGCTTTACTTCCATCACATTGGGGATCAGATGTCAACATAAGAATTTGAGGGGAACACACATGCAGTCCATTATAACTACTGTGACATTTAGCAGTGACACTGGAATTTCTTGGGTAATGGAGTAGTGTTACAGGAATACCAGAGTGATACTCCTGGCAGGCTGTGTTTGACTATTTTTAGATCCAGCCTTACTTTAATCCAGAACTTCCATCTCATTCCTGACATTATTTGAGCTTGGATGTGACCCACGCTAGGTTTCTTGGAAGTCACCTTGAAAATGTAATAGATGATGATTGATGGGTAGTTCTTACAAGCGATTGGTCTTAAGTCGTAATGATACTACTGAATCGATTTGATAGCAAAAGGCTTTCAAAGGACCTCAATCATATCTTTTTAGAAACCTAGGAACAGGGTAGTTCAGTCATGAAGATAATGGGTTTAACAAGACCAGAAATATGTGGATCCACTCTGAAAAGACTTGGGGCTTTCTTGGAACAAATGGAAGGATGGAGGGGAATCCAGTTCAAGGCTTTCCTTTCTCTTCTCTTGCAAGCCACGCCAGGCTATTTCTAAAGGTAGGAAATGAATAACTAAAATAAAAGAGCCCAAGGCTTTCTAAGCATCCCTTTAAGCAGTATAATCCCTGTGTCTTTTGATTTTACTTAAACCACCACTAGATGGGACTCTTGCATCCTTGGTTTGGATTCTTAGCTTCTTTATCCACACTTTGGGGGCCTAATAAATTCAGCAATAACAGGGAAGCTCTGGCACTCTTTATTTGAGAGGTTCTAAATGGGACATTTGCATATATCATTTAACGTTAAAGCATATAAAATATATCTTATAATTCCCATTTTAGAGATAAAGCCACTGAGGCTGAGAGAGAGAGAAAGAGGGAGAGGGAGGGGAGAATTTAATATTTGTTGAGCAATTCTGTGCACTGGGCATATATACTTGTATCATCCTCCCAACATCTGTGAAAACTATCATTTCCATTTGGCAGGTGGGGGAGGTACTGAAGCTTAGCCAAGTCACCTAACTGCCGTGGCAGAAGCAGAATCCAAACCCTTGCCTGATTTTAGTGCACATTTGTCTGTGTATAGCCACCTCTCAAGCGACATAAACACTTTAATGCATGATACAACTTTAAAGTTTATTAAGATCTGAAGGGCTTCAGCAATAGAATGCAAGGGTTAGATTCATGATATTGAAAAATATATGATATGGACATACAGCTGACTACTTACGGATTAGACAGTATAATTTAGTAGTATGGACTTTTGAGACAGATTGCTGGGTTTGTATCCCACTTCCCCTACTTGATAACAGTATGATGATCTTCAGTAAGATCAAGGCTCAAATCACTTGGCCTCAGTTTCCTCAACAGCAAATGGGGATGGCAATAATCCTATAGTAGGCACTTCTCAGGGACACTTTTTATTATCCAATCTGGAGTAATATAAGAATGTAAGACTTATGTGCAAAAGATTTATGCTATCTTTACATCACATTTATATTACAATGTTCTGATTAAAACTCTGCTTTGTTTTAAAGCTTGTTAGATTCTGAACTTGTATATTCCTTCCGATAGAACTATAAATTTGGTCCACCACTGTTACCGTTCAATTTTTAAAATTAGTTTTTTTCAATCAGTGAACCGACAGATAATGAGTCTTCACTGTTGCCAGAATCTGAGTTTGGCGGCAGCATTTTAAAAAGACACAATGAGCCACATGCCCACAAGCCACTCAGAGTGTGGAGCAATGAGACAGACGTGTAAATAAGTAAGTGAAGTAAAGGATTATGGGTGCCAAGAGAGAAATACATTAAAATAAGGTAAGAGCAAAAAGAAGAAACAATTTTATCTGAAGAAGAAGCCTTCAGAGAAGCCCAAAAGGAAGAAGAGTCAAGTCAAGTCTTGCAAATTAGCATCATGGAAAAGGACATATTCTAAGCAGAAGGTGTATAATTATCAAAAGTAAGATGAAGCATATGGAGAACAACCAGTTATTGACCAGTATATCTTAAGCATGGGATTAATTTATTTGTAAGGATGTCTGGATAGATAGAAGCCGGTTCATGTATAGCCTTATATCCCGTGCTAAAGCTCTGGAAACGACTTGAAAAGTGTTTTAGCAAGGGTGTAAAACTGACATACTTGAGCTTAGGCTAGAGTATTATGAGGAATATTGGATAAATAGATTTAAATGGAGTGAATAATACAGGGTGATTGTTAAGAGATTTTTGGCATCTTCTGGGTGAGAAATAATAAAAGCATAAAATAGGACAATGAGTATTAGTGGAAGAGGGAGTTATAGATTTGAGAGATATGAGGGAGAGAGAATATGCAGGACACAGTGGATCTGAAGGGGTGAGAAATGTAGTCACTGCAGAACACGCCTAGATTTCTAATTGAGTGACAAACTGAATGTAACACTATTCCCAACAATAGAGAATTATGGAAGACATAATAGGCTTTGGTTCAGTTGTGAATGTTTAAAATTTGAGGTTTCTGTGGGACTCATCTCTGTCAGATTACCATAAATGTTTTCTCTGGTCTCCCTGTCGTTAGTCTCGCCTCCCTCCATTCTATTCTACACAGTGTGGCAAAAGCGATCTTTCTAAAACTCAATTTAGTTATATAACCCTGTCTTGTATGAAACCTTTCTGTGACTCTACATTGCAGCCACGGACTGAAACTTCTACAAAATTGTAAGGTCTTCGTGAGGCCTCCCCAGCCTAACCCACTGCGAGCCCACCCAGTGCTATGTTGACCTACATCAGTCCTAGAAGCATGTTTTTCCTTCATTAAACATATTCCCCCAGACTCCTCAAATCTCCTTTTATGTATCACTTCTTTCAGAAACCCTTCTTTTACTCCAAAATCTCAATTGTTTTCCTTAGGGAGTCTTAGAGCGCCCCATACCTTCTCCATCACTTGTTATACTGTCTGTATAATATGCCTACCAATTATCTGCATCTTCTAGTAGGTTCTATTCTCCTTGAGCATTTATGTTTTTTTTAATAGACACATCTAACAAAGTGACAGATATGTAGCAGACTGAATACATTTTTAATGAAAAAAATGAATGTGATATAGAAAGTTCAGTAAATTTTTATTGAGTCCATGTGGAGATATTCAGGAGATGGTCAGATATTTGGGATTGAAGCTTATGAGATATATCCTTGACGATACTCAGGGTATGGGAGAATGTTAGGAAGTGGAAAGAAATGATCTTGTCAAGAGAGAGCAGAAACATAAGAAGGGTAGAAGAGTAGTATGTTGCTTTGTGGAATGTGAGCAGTTCAGTGACCAGTAGTGAAGGACAGCCTGCAGAAAGAATGCAAGAAGGGTGGGTAAAAGATGGAATGTGCATAGACTATCAGTAGCTGTGGAATCTTTACTTAGATGGGACCAGGCTGTCTGGAAGGCGGACTGGGGACTGCCTTCATTGAAGCTGCGTTTGCATAGCAAGCACATTGGCATGGCTAGCAGGAGGCCAATGTCTGCATGCTTGGTTTGGGTTTATTTATCAGGGAGTTTGGCATATTAGAGAGTCAATACAAAATGCTCCTTTGTTCCTTTCCTAAATTTTCATAGGAAAATTTCTGGACAGTCACAGGCCTACCTCTGTCAGAGATGATTGTCTTTAAATGAGTCACAAAATACTAGAAATTTTTATTCTAGTAGGGTACACCAAATCAAGGCTACAGTTCTTTGCCTCTCTTACTGCTAGATGTAGTTGGATGACTAGTTCTCAAAGACCTAGGAATAAAAATGAGGTGTATAATTTTCCCTTTGTGGCCTTCAGCTCAGAAACATGCTCCTAAAGTGAAAGGGTGTGGCTCTCCTCCCTTCCCCTTCTATTTGCTGGTGTGCAGATCGAGTGTTGGCAAGCCCTCTCAAACCTCCAGAATATGGGCAATCCCTTAAAAATGGCAGAGAAGTAAGAAAGAGGAAGCCTAGGTCTTTGGTACCAAGGCCATCATGCCCTTGGTTGTCTTATACCAAAATTGTCAAATGAAAGTTGGGAGGTGAGGGCTTTCATTGTATTTTGTTTGCTTTCCTACCTGCTCGCTCCAGAGAATAGCCTTTACCTGGTGTTTAGCTTAATACATTTTCCAAGATTTAACTGTAATATTATATTTATATATATATATATATAAATATATATATACACACACTTATATATATGTAATATGATATATATTTATATATTGTTTTATATTCAAACTAAATATACTCTATTTACTCTTTGCACATCTTAAATATACAATATTTCCAATAGGGTTGTTGAGCGTGTAAAATGTTTACATAAAAACTCTTGCAGTGGTCATACTTTGCTCTAATCTTAAATATTACAAGGCATCCATTTCTCCAGTCATTAAATTCTAGAAAAAAATACCAAACACACACAAATATATCCACTCCAAACACACACAAATATATCCACTCATTTCTGTGTCTGTATCCACACAAATAGATGTATTTGCTTCATAAACTATATTCACCAATTCAGTTTGAAAATATGTGCCAGGCATTATGCTAGACCTTTCAGATACAAAGTGAACAAGAAAGATATGATCCCTACTCACAGAGGTCACAGTCTGTTTGAGGAGGTGGGAAGGTAAATAATTGCATATATTACAATATGTAATATTCTGGGAATATGCAGGGTGCCCTCTGATGACAGGGAAGGGGCACTCAATCTAAATTTGGAATATTAACTGATCCTTATAGCTTGAGGCTACACTCCTGATTGCCCAGAGTTCCTGAATATTCATGTACATTTTCATGTATGTACTTCACATTTATAATGATTGTAAATAAATTTTAGACTATATCCGTGAAGATTTTTAATCTATTACTAATTTAACTGTGTACATACATGTTAAATTAGGGTATGTACCATTACTGTATGAACTTTCTTCTTACTTTCAATTTTAAAATATAATTTTGATTATTCCTGTGGTGAAAGCATTAGATAATTTGACCAAACTTCATAGGTAATAGTTTTGCAGAAAATACAATCAAGCCAGCTGGTGTTGGGGGGTGGGGTAGAGAATATTAGGTAAGCTGATTAAATAAATTAGGTACAAAGGATTAAAAACTTGGTTGATTTCTTGAATTTTTCTATTTTTCATGAGTTATTTTAAATGATGTAGATACAGCAATATTAGAACAATACTCCCATATTATAATTCATTTGGATTTATTTTTGCATGTTTTCAAAGTTTCCTTCTAAGATTCAGCTAGCAGGAACACAGTGGATTGTTAGAGCACCTGTGTTTCAAATTTAATTATGCTGGGCAAATTCGGAAATTTGTGAATTTGCCTTGTTGACTATCAGTCATCTGCTGACATCAGTTCCAGAAAGTGCCTGTATTATATTGATTGTGAAATATTCCCCAGTTTTTCTGATGATCTGTCCAACTCAACTACCTAGAATACAACCAGAAATTCAGAAGTAGAAAAAATAGACATTTGACTAATAAAAAAAATCTTGTTATAAAAAATCTTGTATTAACATCAAGGCACTAGGCTTCAGGTTTTAGTGCTGACATGTGAAGAGCTTGCAAGTTGTCACTTTCATCCTTGCAACAAGGAAAAGATGAACAAACTGAAAATTAAAGACTTTTAATGCATTTGTAAGAGAACTGAGGTGACAGGCAAACTGCCATCCCAAATTGTGAGGAGGCAGGCACATTCAGTGAGACACACCTAAGTTGGGTTTTTTTTGTTTTTTTACCTGTAAGAGGTGCTGCTTAAAGCATCATGCCCTGGTAGAGGCACTTAAATGCTCATTCTGATGAATTGCTGGAGACGGAGTATGGACATCTTCCATGAAACTCTTCTCTTTTGTCTTCCCAACCTTTCAGGCTTCTTTCCATTGCTCTTATGTTTCCATTGCTCTTATGTTCCAATGTCGTGTTTCCTCATGTCCCTGGCTTCAGCTTCCTGTGCATGTTCTTTCCCCAGTCTAGCATTATCCTCCTATGCCTGGTGACCACTTTAGCTTTTCCCCTTATTTCCTTAGAGAAGCCTAACTCAAATTCCCAGGCTAGGTAGATCACCTGATTACAGTTCATCATAGACCTTGCCCTGTCGTGATGTTAGGTTTCTTTGTGCCCTTTTAAAAAAACATATTTTTATCTTTTATCTTTTTTGGTTTTGCGCACATCCCACTCGCAGCTCTACCATGTATGGCACACCATGAGGACTAAATGCATACTTGCATTAGAAAAGAAGGAATAAATTTCTTAGCGGTTATCCTAATAAATTAATGCTTATCAATTGCAAATCATTGGAGAAGTAGTTTCAGTAACTATTTGTTGATTTATTTAAAAACTATTTAATGACCTCCTCCTCTCTACTGAGCACCCTTTTACCATTGGGGGAGCAGACAAACAAGGCTCTACTCCATCTAGTCTGTTGAGGGGATCTAGTCACATAAGCCAACATAAATTCAAGAAAAGACAGTTTGATAGACAGGTTGCAGATGCCTTTAGGGGTGAAATCCTGCAGAATGAGCAAACTGTGCTGTATAGGGCAGCCTCAGCAGGATGTGCGCTCCCAGGGTGCAGGAATCTTTGCTATTTTGTTCATTGGTGTGTTCCCTGTGCCCGCAAAAATACTGGGCATGTAGTAGGCACTCGATAATTTACTTAGGGAAGAAATAGGAACTCACTAAGTCAAAAAAGAGGGATGACTAAGAAGGCAAAGATCCGAGGTAGAGGAAACATTATGTTGACTAGACTGATAAATTACCCAAACAGAGAAAATATTCATGTCACTGCAACTTCAGTCTCTAATATGAAAATGGCTTTAGATCGTAGAGGCCTTTCACTGAGAAAGGGGCTTCAGGAAGAAGAGGATTGAGTAAAGGGATATGAGTTTTAAATTTATTAAATCCAGAATACATTTAGGTAAGCAAAAAAAAAAATTATAATCCTTCACAGTATTGTGCACACTAAAAGTACCCTTTCAAACACCTTCTTCTAGATTATAATTGATCGTTTCTAAATTCTCACGAATTTTAAATTAGTGGAGTTTGACTTAATTAGGTTTTATGACAAGATACGTCATCTAAGTTCTAATTTCTGTCTCTAACATGAAGTTTCAACGTTTTTATCCTTCAGATGTAGCACAGTTATGAGTTAAAATTGCAACCTTAAAAATAAAATAAAATTGTAACCTTTCATACTCATAAGTGTTAAAAAAAATCTAGCACTTGTATTATCAGAATGGGTGTTTTTTTTTCTGCCATTTCTAGCAGTAACCAGCAGGTGGTATCAAACAATTTTACATTTGTGTTCTATTGCAGCTTGTTTGGTTCTGAGACTTCTTCCTAACTTCCACCCCACACCCCAATCACAAACACTCACGTACAAGCATTTGATGGGGATAAAGGTCTAAAGGAGGATTGTGTTATATTTCATTTCATTTCATTTCGTTTCGTTTCATTTCATTTCATTTCTCTGATTTAAATTTGTCTTGACTTTGCTTTCAGGGTAATATTCTTTTGCACATGCACTGAGATATCTTTTTATAATAAAGACACTGCTTTATGCAGTAACTCGTTTGGTCACTCTATCAACACTATAGGAAAACACTATTCCTTTTTTTAAAGATTTATTTATTTATTTTAGAGAGAGAGAGACAGAGAGAGAGAGAGTGCATGCAAATGTTCATGAGCAGAGGGAGGAGCAGGGGGAGGGGGAGAGAGGGTCTCAAACCCTCAAACCCGATGCAGAACTTGATCTCATTACCCTTGAGGTCAAGGGGTTTGGTCTATTTGCTCTGCTACGAGGAGTTGAGGTTTTGGCACCTATACCTCGAAATAAGAAATATTAACATAGACTAAAACCAGAATATCAAAGAGCTGTATGTGTTCTATTGTCTGTGTATGGGGAATGGTCACGTATTTCACATACATGCGTAGAATTTTAGTGCTGAAAGCACTTTAAGATACTTGCCTTTTATTTTCTGAAAAAGACACTACCTTCCAAGGAAGCATTGAGTTATGGCAGTCACACAGAGGAGATGAGGGAAGAGTCTGTAAAGAAATGTGGGAACATTCATTTTTGGAGGCCCTAGTACGTATAGAAAAATGCCCATTGTGGAGGGGGTCAGGCATGTGGAAGGCCTGTGAGCTTTCCAGGTAAGTGCATCCCTTTATTTAATGCCCACCTCTTGTATTTAAGGTGCGATGGGAACAGGCAAAGGTGAACCAGCAGGCAGAAAAGCTGGCGTAGGAGAATCACATCCTTCCAGTGAAAATAAAAAAAGGGGAAGGAGGAAAAGAGATAGAAACTTACAGTCCATGTTAACAATTTAATTACCAAGTTTACAAAATCAAAAGAAAGAAAATAAAATTTAGATATGGGAAGATTTGAATATGCTGAAACATAGCCTCATAGTAGTAGATTAATATTGAAATTGCTATAAGGTTTTATTGGTTTGAATGACTAGACCCGGATCTAATTTTAAACTAGCAGTGTAGAATAAGAATCATAATTAAATTTATGGTTTGCCATAATTTGAACTTGCGTTTTTTGATAGATTTGCTTTAAACTAGCATTAATGTATCCATCAGTCATTCCCAGAAATTCACACTTGAATTGCAAATGTTAAATGTCATCAAGTATCCCTTATTTAAATTAAAAATTTTATATATATATATATTTTTTCTTATCACAAAAGCAAAGCAAGTTCACTGCAGGGAAAAAAGGAAAAAAGAAAAAATGGATTCCCTTCAATATTAATTCCCCAAAGCAACTAATACTACCATGTTAGATTCTATCCTTACAGATTTTATCCTTTCATGCTTTTTGGTAAAATACCAAAGAAATAAAACAATAAAAAATCAGTCAGAAGTCCATTTTCTATTTCATCCATCCAAACCACAAAACACCTCTTCCCCACAGTGGTGACTGACATGTCATTTTTTAATTTTATGTTTTGTTAACTAAGCTATGCAGGTATATCTATACTGATACACAAATCCAAGTGCGTATGTTTTCATGAAAATTGAATCATGAAATGTTTTTAAGCAAAACGTATTATAGATATATTTGCAGTAAATGAATAACCCTACTTTACTCTTTGTAATGTTGTTGTGATGTAATTACTAGTGTAGATAAACAACAATTTATTAAACTATTTACCAATCAATGAATATGCCAACGTTTGCTACTTTTTTTTTTACTTTTACAAAACGTTTTCATGTGAAGAGCCTTGTGTATCATTTATTGCTATATATTTTCCTGCTGTCATTTCAGTAAGATAGATTTCTAATAATTGCGGTAGTGATAACAACAAAAACGAGAAGAATTAAAATAGCTAACATTTATTGAATACTTACGATGCGCCACGCTTTGTGCCAAATGCATACTTAACCTTCACAACATACCTCTGAAGAAGGTATAGTTTATAATTCTGTTTTGTAGTTGAGGAAAGTAATGAGATTAGTTGAGGAACTTGCTCAAAGTCACATAAACAGCAAGTAGGGGAGCTAGGATTCAAACCTAGGCCACCAGACTGTGAGGCCATCTGAGGACATAGCAACACTGTTAACCAGTGTCTTATACTGTTCTGCCCCATCTAGAAGAATTGCTGGGGCTTAGGGTAGATACTAACAAAAATGATGGAGTAACACCTTCCAAATAAAAGCCTCCTGGTATTAGGGGGAGGAAAGTGGAGTTCCTTCAGAAAACATTGTCATCACCTTATGGTGTCTTCCTGGAAGGCATTTGCAAAAAACTTGTCTTTGTATATTACCGGACTCAGAATTCCCTAGTACAAAAGTTGCTACCAGGGAGATGCCACTGAAAGCATTTACAGGCAAATGTTGTTGTTGCTTCTGCCTCTGCTTCTGTAAAAGCAAACACAACCCAAAGCAAGAAGAAGGGAATTAGTACAAATCTGAACAGAGATAAATGGAATAGAGAATAGAAATAACATTAGAGAGAATCACCACACTACCATAAAGATCAACAAAGTTGACAAGACTAGCTAGACTGACCAAGAAAAAAGTGAGAAAACACAAAACTTTAAATTTAGGAAGCAAGAGGGGGACATTACTACTCTCCTTATGGAAATAAAAAAGATTCTAAGGGAATCTGTGAACAATTGTATCCCCCAAAATTAGATAACCTAGAGTGGACCAATTCCTAGAAACAACAAATTACCAAAAATGAGTCAAGAGTCTGAGAAAATCTATAGCAAGTGAAACTATGAAGTGAGCAACAACAACAACAAAAATCAATGGAAGTCCAAGGCCAGATGGCCTTGCTGGTGAATTTTACCAAACACTGAAAAAAGAATTAACACCATTCTTTCTCAAACTCTGAAAAAATAAATGAGGGAACTTCTTGACTCATTCTGTGGGGCCATTTACCAAGAAAACCAAAACAAAGAAATAACAAGTAAAAAAATAAAACAAAAAACCCCAAAAAACCTCTACAGATCAATATCCCTTAGATATATAGATGTCTTCAACAAAATACTAGTGAACTGAAACTGGCCACATATAAAAAAGATTACATGTGATGACCAAATGGGATTTATCCCAGGAGTGAAAGTTTGGTTCAACATACAAAAATCAATCAATATAAACAACAAATTTACGGGGTATGGAAAAAACCTACAATCTTCTCAAAACACTAAAAAATGAAACACAGCATGCTTTCATGATAAAAAACACCAACAAACTGGCATGAGAAAAGGACTTTCTCAACCTGATACAAGTGGATGGAAGAAAAGTCCACAGCTAACATCCTACTTAGAGATGAAGATTAAGAACTTCTGTGCTAACAACAGAAACAAGATAGGGAGGTCTGCCTTCATCAGTTCTACTCAACATGATACTGCAGGTTCTAGCCAGTGCAGTTAGGCAAGAAAAACAAATAAAAGGCATCCAGTTTGGAAAGGAACAATTAAAGCTCTATTTATAGATGACACAATTTTATATACAGAAAACCTTTAGCAAACCACATAAAAACTATTAGAGCTAATACATTCAGCAAAGTTGCAGGGTACAAGGCCAAAAAAAAAAAATCAGTTGTGTTTCTGTACACTAGCAGCGAATAATCTAAAAAAGAAATTAAGAATATACTTCCATTTACATTAGCATCCAAATAAAGTGCCTATAAATAAATTTACTTAAAGGTGAAAGACTTGTACACTGAAAACTACAAAATGTTGCTAATAGAAATTAAAGACGCTCTAAGTAAACAGATTACGCGTGCGTGTGTGTGTGTGTGTGTGTGTATACACACACAAAATTATAAAGGCTAAATCGATATCCTGTGTTCAGGGATTGGAAGACTTAATATAGTTAAGATGGCAATTGTGCTCAAAACAGGAGTTTAAATACAATACCTATCAAAATTCCAATGATCTTTTTTGCAGCAATGAGCAAATTTATCATAAAACCACATGGAAATACAAGGGACTGTGAATAGCCAAAACAGTCTGAAAAAGGGTAAGAAATTTGGAGGATTCAAGCTTCCCAATTTCAACACTTACTCTAAAGCTATAGTCATCAAAACAGTCTGAAACTTGCATAAGGATCAATGTGCAGATTAATGGAATAGAACTGAAAATGCAGAAACAAACCCATATACCTGTGATCAGTTGATTTCTTTTTTTTAAGTGTTTATTTAAATTCCAGTTAACATACAGTGTATATTAGTTTCAGTGATTCATCACTTCCATACAACACCCAGTGCTCACTGCAAGTGCCCTCCTTCATTCCCATCACCTATTTAACGCATCCCTTCACCCACCTCTCCTCTGCTAACCATCAGTTTGTCCTCTATAGTTAAGAGTTCTGTTTCTGAGGCGCCTGGGTGGCTCAGTCATTAAGCGTCTGCCTTCAGCTCAGTGCGTGATCCCAGAGTCCTGGAATCAAGCCCCATATCGGGCTCTTCCGCTGGGAGCCTGCTTCTTACTCTCCCACTCCCCTGCTTGTGTTCCCTTTCTTGCTGGCTGTCTCTCCCTCTGTCAAATAAATAAATAAAATCTTTAAAAAAAAAGTCTGTTTCTTAGTTTGTCTCTCTATTTTCTTCCCCTAAGCTTGTTTGCTTTGTTTCTTAAATTCCACACATGAGTGAAATCACATGTTATTTCTTT
This sequence comes from Ailuropoda melanoleuca, assembly GCF_002007445.2. NCBI lineage: Eukaryota > Metazoa > Chordata > Mammalia > Carnivora > Ursidae > Ailuropoda > Ailuropoda melanoleuca. Next base: position 73,158,153 of record NC_048228.1, read on the forward strand.
TTCTCTGACTGACTTATTTCACTTAGCATAATGCTCCGTAGCTCCATCCACTTTGTTGCAAATGGCAAGATTCATTCTTTCTTATGGCTGAATAATATTCCATTGTATATATATAACACATCTTCTCTATCCATTCATCGGTTGATGGACACTTGAGCAGTTTCCATAATTTGGCTATTGTAGATAATGCTGCTATACACATTGGTGTGCTTGTATCCCTTTGAATTAGTGTTTTTGTATTCTTTGGGTAAATACTTAGTAGTGTAATTGCTGGATCATAGGGTAGTTCTATTTTTAACTTTTTGAGGAATCTCCATACTGTTTTCCACAATGGTGCACCAATCTGCTTTCCCACCAACAGTGTAAGAGGGTTCCTCTTTCTTCACATCCTCATCAACACTTGTTGTTTCCTGTGGTGTTGATTTTAGCAATTCTGACAGGTGTGAGGTGATATATCATTGATTTGTATTTCTGTGATGATCAGTGATGTTGAACATCTTTTCATATGTCTGGTGGCCATCTGTATATCTTCTTTGGAAAAATGTCTGTGTCTTCTGCCCATTTTTTAATTGGATTATTCATTTTGGGGGTACTGAGTTGATAAGTTCTTTATATATTTTGGGATACTGACCCTTTATCAGATATGCTTGCAAATATCTTACCCATTTTATAGGTTGCCTTTTAGTTTTGTTTATCATTTCCTTCACTGTGCAGAAGCTTTTTATTTTGATGAAGTCCCTATAGTTTATTTTTGAGTTGGTTTCCCTTGCCTCAGGAGACATATATAATAAGAAGTTGCTACGGTATGGTCTGTTGATTTCAACAACAATCCTAACACCATTCAATAGTGAAAGAAAAGTCTTTTCAACAAATGGTACTGGTACAACTGGCTATCCACATGCCCAAGAATGAATTTGGACATCTACCTCACACCATACATAAAAATTACTCTAAAATGGACCAAGACCTAAATGTCAGAGCAAAAAGTATAAAACTCATAGAAGAAAACATGGGCCTAAATCTTTATGACTTTGGATTAAGTAACAGTTTCTGAGATATGACACCAATTTGTAATCCCTATTCAGAGAGGATGTCCATTATCCCACATTCTCCTCAATACTACCATGGTATAGATATTTTAAATTTTGCTAACACTTTGCTGACTATATGGTTTTAAAAAGGTATGTCATTATCACTTTGTTTGTATTTCCTTAACTGCTAGTGAAGTTAAATATATTTTCACATGTTGATTTGTCATTTGCATTGCTATACCGGGCACACATACAGGCCTTGAAGTATTGATACGGTTTTGGTTGTGGGTATGTGTGGTTGTTTCTATCCTATCTGCTATTTAATTATTATAGTGTACCAAATTCTCAAAAGACAACATCCTCACAATCTAAAACCTTTTAGTTTGATGCATGAAAAGGCAATGTGTTTCCATAGATGTGTTTTTTAATACTGGCTTAGCAGCAGGTGAGCTAAATTTATTTTTCTATCTTTTATTCCTACTACTACCATCATATTCCTAGATGCATTCACTCATGATTAAATAGAATTATTTTGCTGTTTTGAATTACTAACTCTGTTGTAGATGAGATGAAAAAGCTGCCTTATTTATCCTAAGGGAAAGCAAAAAATACAATACAATAAAACTTTAATATATGAATGAACATTTCTTTAACATTTTAACTCTTTTAATTTAATGTATCCTCTATGTACATAATTAAACTTCTGTTGGATCTTTGATAAAACAGGTAATTGCAGACATTTTGACAGCTGATATTGCAACTTACCTCCTGAGTTATTGCTTTCTTTTTACTTAATTATTGTGACTCCCTGAATACTGACAGAAAAACTTTACAATGAAAGGGACTAAATTACTTTTTAAACCAACAGAGGCATAAAATATTCCTTAAAAGTAGTGATTTGCATTTTTATAAAGTTTGAGGTTTAGTTGCTTGCTTTATTTTCTATAGATTCTAAGCTTCATTATGAAAGAAATTATGTCCTCACAATGTGAGTGATCCAGAATTAATTTCATATTTGGGTAGCTATACTTAGAATAAAGAACTTCTTAATCATAGTTCCATTGTGATCACTGGTGTGGATGATTGGTCCATTGCTAGCATGATTTAAATAAATGATAAACAAATTCATGTGAGGCTTTTTGTAGGATTTTTTAAAAATTAATGTTAATGTGCAATGGATCAATTTAAAGTAACTGCTTTCCTCATAGGAAATTCTACTTTGAATATCACCCGTCTGTTTAACCTTAACAATACTAAAAAGAGAAAAAGGAGATTCATACTAACAAAAATGAAAACCGAAGGCATTTCAGAGTTACTTCAAGAATCATGATAGTCATTTGTGGTAATTAACTTTGCACTGTTCTTCCAGTTTGTTTGTTTGTTTTTTTTTTAAGTGGATAGAACTGGCAGTGAAAGCAGCTTTGAAAAAAAGAATATTTCCAATTCTGTCTTGCTAGGATCTGTTGATGTTTTTGGTTTCTGTCTTTCTGCAGGAGTAACAACTGTTCTAACAATGACAACTCTAAGCATCAGTGCGAGGAATTCCCTCCCCAAAGTGGCATATGCAACTGCCATGGACTGGTTTATCGCTGTTTGCTATGCATTTGTGTTCTCTGCCCTAATTGAATTTGCAACTGTTAACTACTTCACCAAAAGAGGATGGGCTTGGGATGGGAAGAGTGTAGTAAACGACAAGGTAAGTGAGAACTTCCTTCTCACCATGATTAAGAGAATCCCCTAACAGATTTAGCTTGTAACAGATAGTTCCTAAAAATTGACATGAAGAACATTCAAATGTAAATTATCTGTATCTTTATATCTATGTCATAGATATGTATATATATAGAAATCATGCAGATTTCTTTTAAAGGATGCTCTTGCCTGAAATTCTTTAGCAGTGCTTATTATAGTATTACTTCTGTTCAAACTCCCCAGCATCTGTTGAGCTCTGACTGTGTGTCAGGCATTGTGCTAAGTTTTTTACATATGTTCTATCATGTAATCTTTAAACTTTATGATTAGGGTCTCTTTTTAATTCTCATTCTTCTAATGAAGAAGCTAAGACTTAGTGAAGTTATTTACTTGCCCACCCTCACACAACTAGTTAGTAAGTATACTCGAATGCAGATCTATCTGACCATGAAATCCATGCTCCTAAATACCACACTGCTTCTTAATCGAGAGATTTGGAAAAGAAAGTGGGCATTGATTTACCTGTTATAGAATTTTAGATCCTTCAGTGTGTTGAGTTACTCTTCACCTACCCCCATCTCTGTTGCTTGGATAGAATTTCAGGCAACATTGTTATTTCTCCCAGGTTGTATGGAATAAGTAGGTGCTGGAATGCCCAGAAATTTTAAGTTGCTAATGTAGTCTATAAGAGTTATTTGTTTTTAAGATGAATTTATTTGGAAATTATTGGTGTCCATCTTTAGGTTGCAAGTACTGAAGCTAGTGGGAGTTTTGAGCATTAATATAATAGCTGTTTTGTTTATTTTATAGATTATTACTCATCTTCATTAAGAGGAAGTTTTGGATATATCACAATGAGATATTAAGTTTTCTTAATAGTTCAGTTCTACTTGGAGGGCTTCTTTTTAACAAAATATCTATTAAAATACTTCTTCCATTAAATTTAGAATAACATATTCAATGATTTTACTTCTTTATCAGTTATTTAAATATAATTTTTCCCATTTCTAGGACCATATTGCAGTTTAAGCATATAAGTGGTTGATGTGATAATTTAAAAATCTTGCTCTTTTTTCTTAATTTTATAAACTGTGTAAGTTTTAATAAGTACTGGTTCATTTCATTTTATAAGTGATGTTTTGCATATGAACAGCCACTGAGTGAATATTAAAGGGAATCTGATTAATTTTCTATGCTTAACTTCTATGCTATTTCAGCATTTCCATTACATTTTATTGTTGATTTATGTTTTCATTTTCCATATAATGTACTGCTTTTTCATTGCTATCTATGCAATTACTTTTTTAAGTTATATTAGTTATACATGTACTTTCATACTAACTTTTTTTGAATATTAAATGCTAGTTATGTTTATAAATGCCAAACATATTTACAAATAAGTCAGAAAAGATAAAGGGTTTGTGGTGTAAATGCTCTGTATAGATATTTATTGATAGATCACTTTTTAATGCTATGAGGGTGCCAGTCAAATTGACATTGTGATTTGGCATATCAAATAAAATACCTTCTCCCTGAACTTGGAAAACAGAGGTAGTTACAAGTGCAAAACACATTCTTGATAATGCATTCTAAAAGCAATAACCTAGTAGTAATGAATATTGGGTTTAAGTCAAACCACATACCAAATCACACAGAGCAAAGACAAATCTAGGACAAAATCATTGATGTTCCAACATAATCTGTAGGAAAATAATTAATGAGTTCTATATTTTTTCAGTTCTAAGTGGTTCAAGTTCATGGTTAAGTTAAAGGAAACATTACATCCAGCATGTTGCTTGTTCTTATTCATTTTTCCATAGCTAGAGGGGCCAAGCACAATGGCATGCGCTTGCTAGCACTTCAGAGTTTTTTGTTGAATTAAAGAATCAAGGAGTTTCTGTTATTAAGTCTGGCAATGCAACACCAATGAGAAGACTTCTTTGACTTCACAGAAAAGAGTTTAGAACTTGACAATGGTGAATTGGGTACTCAACCCAATTTCTTGATTCAAATCAATTTTGGGAGGTGCTTCCTAAACCTAGCTTGGAAATAACTAGGTCCTTAGAAATGAATGGAAATCAAGTAAAGTGACCCAAACTAGCATATCTGCCTCAAAAAATACTTCAGTATAATCTAATTTCAGCTATCTCTGCTGTAATTTTCCTTAGATTTAATTTTTAAGTGGAAAAATGATAATTTTCTTGAATTACAGAGCTTTTATCCACTGCCCATATTGGCATCCTTCCAGTTTTATCAGACAGGTAGAAGTCCTCTGCTTTTGAAGTTGGTATCATAAGCAAATGCAGTTAAATTATCTGTCAATCCAAAGAGCAGATGAAAAGCTCTTAAACATTTGTAAACTGGCAAATATTATGCTGTCTCATAAGAATAATGTCTCAATGACACATATCAGTAGTATATGTTTGAAAAAAGAAATATGTATTTAACACAATTTTTATGTAGATTGTGCTCTGATGATCTTTAAAGTTAGTTTATGCCAATACATAAATCCACTCAATCCATATTCAAGCTGCATTTGAGCCCTCTGTTAGAAGACATAGCCTACCCTGCTTCTTTGATCTTGGACAAGATGTTATACCGCTTTTAGCCTCAGGTGTGAAACTAGATAACAAAACCTTATCATACTAAAAATGTAATACTGAATCAAATGATTCGATTCCATGTTTTATGCCCTTCCATATATAAAAATATCATCTTGTGAAATTCCCCCAAGTTTTTCTGGAACCTTCCCTGATACCCAACATTCTTCCCCTGGCCAAAACTAATTCTTCCACTCCAGCTCTTAAACTCTTTCTTTCTTTCTTGTTCTTTTCTCAGCCTTGAACCAACAGTTAGTATTTCTTCTCCTTTCTTCAAAGCCATCTTTTCCTTTTTGACTGCCTTCTTCCTTTCAGTTAAAGAGTATGCTTAATTTACCATGAAACAAAACCAAAACTCTCTCCAGATCCAATGTCCCCATTCACACCTTCAGATTCTATCCTTTTTCTTCATTCAAGCTTTTTTGAAAGCATTTCTTACAATGTCTGTGTTCTTACTTTCAGTTGAATATTCAGCCCACTGTAATCTGATTTCCTTTCCATTTATTGTCGTGTTAACTGAAGAACACCAATAACCCCCACATATTCAGATCAGATAATAATTTTTCATTTTTCTCAAGGGATCCCCATTGAACCCATTGAATACTGCTGTGTTTCAGCATTGCAGGCCCAACTCAGCAGCATTTTCTCTTCTTTCCCTCTTTAAAACAGGCCTTAGAATATCAACCTCTTGCCCTCAAATTCTGGCAGCTGCCTCTATGCATTCTATTCTGAGAGTCTGCCTGAGTTCAGAGTAGATCCAGTCTCCCTAGTATCTGTCCTTGTTTATCCCCAAAGACAGTCATTTGGCTTTATTTTATTGTTGTTTTTTGTCTTTACTAATCACTATGTGATTCTTACTTTAAAGGTTTTACTGACGATATTTGTGGGGTTGTCTGCGACACTGAACACACTGTCCACCCATTTACTGTCCCCAAATAGATAGTCCCTATTCATCCTCAGCACAAGTGTCAGTATTTAAGAAGCTTCTGAACCTTGTGTCTCCCAAATGTTTCGATCTGATTGTAAGTGCATATTGTATCCTGCCATTTTGCATTAGATCCTTTATCACAGTTTGCAATTGCATATTTATGTCTCATTTTCTTCATTGATCATTATAACAATGACCATGTTTATTTCAATAAATCATTTATCCTTGGCCCTTTCACAGGGTCTTGTATATATTAGTTGCTCAATAAATATGGGATGAGGGGCGCCTGGGTGGCTCAGTCGTTAACCGTCTGCTTTCGGCTCAGGGCATGATCCTGGCATTCTGGGATCAAGCCCCACATCAGGCTCTTCCGCTGGAAGCCTGCTTCTTCCTCTCCCACTCCCCTGCTTGTGTTCCCTCTCTCACTGGCTGTCTCTATCTCTGTCAAATAAATAAATAAAATCTTTAAAAAAATAAAAATAATAAATAATAAATATGGGATGAATGAATGAAATAGAACCAAATCAAATCTACAGCTCATGCCTTTATCTTACCTTCCATACTTCCTTTAAACTTTCAGGATCATATATCAAATCTGTTCCCTAGGCATTTCTATGTGAATACAACATCCCAATTTTTATGTGTCTCTTGTTTTAAAGAAAGAACAAACAAAAATAAAATCTTCTAAATTGACTTTCTATCTTTCCCCTACCCACATGTATTTATTTACTTATTTTTTATCTATGGCAAAACCTAATCTCACATACCAACAACTTGGAAGTATCCCTTAACATCTAACCTGCCATCAGATGGTACTTGTTTTCCTGTCTCTTTGTCATGAACTATGCCCTCACTATCTCTCATTATTTTGAGTCTCATTATTTCTCCCTGTCCCTAGTCATCTCCCTCTGGTCTGTCCTCCATGTTAGTGCTAGGGTCATCTTCCTGAAACGAGAATCTGATCATTTCATTTTTCAGATCTTTAAGGAATTGTTGAATTCTTAATGTTAACTGCTGAATTCTTTAATGAATTCTTGAAGCTGCTCAGCTAATATGGCCCAAATATATAGCTTTCTCATAAGTTTGTTTATATATATGTTGAAAAATAAGGAAAATATTACTGTTATTTATTGTGCACTTACTACTACATGCCTGGGAATATCTCTGTGTTAGAAATGAGAAACTAGGGACACCTGGGTGGCTTAGCTGGTTAAGCATCTTCCTTCGGCTTGGGTCATGATCCCAGGGTCCTGGGATGGAGCCCCACATCATGCTCGTTGCTCAGTGGGGAGCCTGCTTCTCCCTCTGCTTGCCACTCCCTCTGCTTGAGCTCACACACAATTTCTCTCTCTCCCTCTGACAAAAACAATAAAAATAAATAAAATCTTCAAAAAATAGAAATGAGAAACTATAGGATTGATCACATAAAATTACTTGCTCAGGATCACGTCTAATAAGTGGTGCATCCAAGATTGAACACAGAGCTAAAATCCATGCTCATATTCTTCCTCTAGCCTTTACAAACATCCCCAAATATCCATGCCACTACGCATCTCCATGACATTAGATGTGCTGATCCCTTTTGCTAAATAGCCCCCTCCTTCCTTCCATGACTGGTAACTCCTACTTACTTCTTAATATCCATCTGATTTTACTTAATATTGAAACTTTCTAAATGAACGTAATTGCCACCCCCTATTATGTTTCTACAGTACCCGACACAAATTCCTTTTGTGTAACCTTATTAAATTATACTTTTACTATAAATATTTCTGTTTCCAACAGTAGGCTACATGATCTAAGAGGATAATAGTTTTGTCCTACTCATCATTTTCTCTGCTATTACCTCACCTAACAGCACATAGTTTATTTGAATTAAATTAAAAATAAATAACTTTGGTCTCTTGATATTGCTTCCATTTCTAAATCTGAGTCAGTGGTTCTACAATGGCCAGAAAAAACATATTCTATGGAAACACACTAGATATTAAATTACCTAAAACACAGACTTAACAACATAATATCCAAACTAACATGAAACGTGCCATTGTTTTGTGATTCACGCCATGCCATTCATAGAAAACATCACATTTCAAGTGTTTTATTCATTTATTTGCATTTTTTAACATCCTGCCTTGTTCCACAAGCATTTCAGTCAGTTTACCAAAAGAATGCATGTACTTAAACTCTTATAAAATAAAACATAAGTAGAAATAAGATATCAGAATGAAAGAAAATAGAATGCAAATATGTCCACCATTTGGGTCAGAACATTAAGAGCTAGAGAAGTTGAGCTTTAAATTCTGAGCTTCTTGGCTACCAGAGTAAGCCATGGGGTAGGGGGGAGTTATTATCTTTTTTTAATCAAAAAATGAAAGCATAAATTTTCTTAGGGAAAATATTTTCCTACACTGAATTATATAATACAGTATCTTACAGTTTTATATTAGGGAAATCTGGGTACTGGTGAAAGTAATGTCAACATTTTCCCAATAAATGCAGTAATGAATTTCATATTGATGTTTCTTGTAGTCCCCTTCAATAAAAGCTGAAGGCATTACATTAACATACAGCTCAGTGAAGGCAATTCTTCAAGGAGCTAAGCTAATATGGTCCAAGTATATAGCTTTCTCATGGCCCAATTTAATCCAAGGAAAGTCTTTAGAGTACTTAGAGAAGTGGATGGACTGTATAACCTTCGAACAATCTTCTGTAAGTATCACTTTTCTCAGTCAGGATGGTTAGCAGACAGTTAACAGCAGCATTATCTGACCAAAGAGCATGTTGTTGCTTTACAGTTAATGGGCTTGCTAGTAGCCACAATTGACTAAAAAAGCAACATTGTATATATAGCAAGAGCATAGATATGCCACTTTGGCTACCTTGGGTTTTTTCCAAAGCCTGTCTTATTTAGTGTTACATTTATGAGATCTTCATTTCCTTATTCTAAGGACAGTCTCTGCTATTCTTTCCAATTCTGAAACCATGTGATTATTATTTTTATTTATATCCCAGGTCACTTTGCTAATAGATGGCTATATTTTAGATAGAGCAGTTTTTAACACATTATTTTATCTAATACTCTAAGGTTGCTGAGATTAGTTTGCCCCATGGTGTAAGACATTTTAATTTCTATAATCAGGAATTTTCTAGACTTGAAATCTTAAATATATATTCAGACATCCTAATGAAGTAATTAATCAGAATATTCTGAATCCTATAAAATTGTTTAAAAAATAGAAAATTTAACTAGTATGGGCTGTATTTCGTTTTCATTCCACTTCAGGAACAGCATCAACAAATTTTATAGCAGCATATTTTACTCTTTTCCCCAAATAATGTGTAAAAATACATAATTTACCTATTTTGTGTTTGGCCATATTTTCCCCCTTCCCACTTATATGAGTCTCAATTATAGCAACACAACTTTCACAAACATGTGGAATGGTAAAATTGAGGACTTTCAAGAGAATTACATAGCAGAATTGTAGGACATACTATGGGAATCTAGTTTTTATGAATCTAACAAATGCCTACTCTACAAAATACTTCGTTTTATATATGATGTATTTTCTAAATATATATATTTTTTGTCACAGTAATCATTCTCATACATATCATTCACTGTAAAGTAAACATTTTGTGAACCTTTTCTGTGCCAGGAACTATGCTGGAGCTTTGCTTTGCACGGTTTTTGCTTTCAAGGAGCTTACAATCAGTGGAAGAAAAAAATAAGTGAAAAAAGTATACATGCCATTATTGAGACAAACACTAGGACATGGAAGGAGTACTTACTGCAATAAGAAGTGATTTTGAGCTGAGTCAGTATAAAGTGGATCTGAGTAGGGGGTCGGTGTGAGTTGATTATCAGTTCCTGGCTCAATTGTGGTATCATTTACAGATTAGGGAATGTAGGAAGGTGTACAGAATTAGGTTGGGAGTAAAAGTAACCTGAGTTCATTTCTGGATATTTTATGTTGTAATTACTCATGGCATGTGTAGATAGAGAAGTCTAGTGAAACGTAATGGGTAAGAATTCTGGTGAGAGGTATTATGTCAGTCATCCTTGAATTGGTAACAAAAACCTTAGGCGTTACTTAAAATTAATAGAAAATATCAGTGTCCATTGGCTTTCATTTCCCCCATTTTCCTTCTGTTTGGTTTCATTCTTCACATTTAATATTGTTTTCTTTACTTAAATTTTCTGACTTATATGAAGTGGCCTACCTAAGAAACTTAAAGCAGAAATACAGAATGATAAAATTAGACTATGGGAAATTAGTATGAACTATCAGAGCTTGCCTAATTCTCAAAAGAAACAAAAACTTTATATAGGAATACGAACATTAAAAAAAAATCACTTTGTGGCAGTTAGTACTGGTTTGAAAGTTAATGCAACAATAGAGTTCATTGCACTATTTCTCTACAAGGCTCTGAGGGTCTGAGTGTAAGCTAAGGGTCACACTGAATAAAGTAACATTAGTCTGGAAGGGTCAAAATCATTGGCCCAAGTACTCAGCCTACTGATGGTCTGCCTTGATCAGAGGCTTGTATGATACTCAAGGAGGATTTATAACATACGATATCAATTTGGTTCTTTTTAATAGAAGTTAGTAATGAATAGGGCAAGGTAATATCTTCTAGTAATGGCCTAATGTCTGAATATTTTTTAATACTATCACTAGCACATCTGTGTCTTACAAAGAATAGTAATAGAATATATTGTGTGGACTTCTCTGTGTACTCTGCTTTAGCAGATCTAAGAACTGTATGTCAGCTATAAAGTCAATAAAGGCTTCACTGGGCTATGTCTAGGAATTGAGAAGATTTAGCACCAGTGAGGATGCCCTGTGTTTCATTTAATGAATTGGTAAGAAATTACAGGTGTCCACCACTGGGTTTTGACTAAAGATAGTACTTATAACTGTTGCACTTTTGCTTGCTGTTGGTTCTGAAAATAATCAAGTTTCCAAGTTCCAAGAGGGCATTTGAAGTCAAGCCATCATCTTGTCAGGTACTGAGCTTGCCTCTGAAGTTTATACTTACATTCAGAGATTGAAGCCATACTTTGGGCAACGAAGAAAAAAATATCATGAAATTTTGTTCTTTGTAGTTTAAGTCAATAAAAGTTACAAACATACATGAAAATTATTTTGACCACTGCTTTTTATAGCATTCACAGAATTGGGGTTAAAAAAAAAACCCACCAACATACAAACATGCAGGGGTGTTATTTGTCTGGTACATAAGGGCACAGCCCTCTGGGTATTTACAGGTGATACTCGTTCAGATTAGTTAGAGTACCTGTTCTGATTTGTTAGTGCGTCTGCTTCAGAGTTTGTTAAATAATTTTAGCATCACCTGTGGGTTTATATACAATCGAAGGTTATTTGTGTCAAGCAGGAAGGAGTTGGTAAGAGTCAGTACAGAGTTTCTATGCATAGACTCCTCTTGTAACAAAGGACATTTGCATTTATGTTTCTTTGTCAAAATGTCTGGGACCTACACCATAAATCTTAACTTAAATGTCCCTCTTCCAAGACACCTTTTTTGAGTTCTTCCATGCAATGTTTATGTCTTCTTCCAAAGATATAAAGTATATTATCTATATATCTTATAAGCCAGCAATCATTGTTTAGCTTGTAATAGAGTTATAACTGTTACTACTCTCAACTAAGAGATTGTGCTTTTCAGTGTGGTTTGAATATTCATCTATTCATTTAATTCTCACAGCAGTTCATTATGGCTTTGGTATAATTATCCCCCTTTTTTCTTACTAGAAGCTGAAGCAGGGAGAGGTTAAGGAACATTCCCAAGGTCCAAATTCTCTCTAAGTGCAATTCGATATTATTTTAAATGATATTTAGGTAGAATTGAAATAATGGTAATATAAACATTACAATGTTACATACTTTATGGTTTAAGGAGTCTTTTTAGAAGATCCACCTAGTGATATAAACTTTACTTGGAAAAATTTAGGAAAAAGTGTACTCACAGGTTTCAAATAGCTTCCTCAAAAAGAAAGTCACACAGTATGATGTTTAAAGCAGAGGTTTAGAAGTCACACACATCTGAGTTTGTGCTCTTTTTCAGCCCCTTAGTAGACAGGAGACCTGCTTATGTCAAGAAACCTCTTTAGCCTCCATTTTGGTATTTGTAACATAAGATTAACAATAGAACTTACCTCCTATCTAGTAGTGAAGTTTTTTATAAATGACACCCTCAGGCTTAACATTCAACCTGACACATCGTAGTGCTTAAAATGTGTTAGCTATATCTGGCTATCAGTTATGTACTTGGGGATGACCCTCCATTTGTAACATGGGAACTGCGTGTGTCATTACAGAAGAAAAGCTGTTTTATAGCTTTCATTAACGGTAGGCCCTCAGCTCCTTTCCTTCTATACTCCAGCCAGGTCTGGAAAAATGCATCATCAGCAAGGGAAAGAAGAGAGAGAGAAACCCAATGACAGTGAAGGACAGGAAATCCAGGCTTGTTTTCAGATCCTCCTGGGCTTTCAGAGGCCCTTTCATATCTCATTTCACCTGGACATTTTGAGAATTCTTTTTATTTTATTTTATTTTATTTTAATTATGTTCAATTAGAATTCTTAATTGAAAATAACTGATATTTGAAATTCTGTTCTAGGCCACTTGGTCCTCTAAATCTGTTGATTTACACTCTTCACAATTTTGGATAATTCATAGCTGGTTCAATTTTGTTTGCATTTATATAACTAAGAAGACACTTATACTAGTATAGAAATGCAGGTAAATATTATTTATATTTTCAAGTTCATTAATTCAGCTGCATATTATATGCCTACCTGGTGGAAAGCATCATGCTAAGTGTACAGTTGATAATGGTAAACAAGACAGAAGTAGCACCAGGCTTTATTGAACTTAGATTCTAATGAGAAAGGAAGATGTCAGTCAAATAATTACACAACTAAAGAAAGAATTTATACATTTCGAAAAATGCCATGATGGAAGTAATCTGAACACTGTGAAGAGTGCAGATGGCCAAATATTGTGCTAGATGGAGTGGTGAGGAAGGTCTTTTTGAGGACCAACACTAAGCCAAGACCAAAGTATGAGAGGGGATTGATGACATGAAAAACAGGATGGAGGGAAGGCATTCCAGGCTAGGAAGTAGCATGGCAAAAGGCATCAAACAAGGAAGTATTCTTGAAAACTGAAATTATTTCATGGGATTGGTATGTAATTAATGAAAAGAAGCCATGGTAAAAACTACTGATTTTATTCTCAATTCCATGAGATAGTATTTAAGAGATTTAAGCAGAGGAGTGACATGATCCCATTGATGTCTTAAAAAAAAATCCCTGCGGCTGTAGTGTGTCTAATGATTGGACAAGGTCAAGTGAAGCTGGGAGAGCACAAAGCATGTTGCTTGGTCCAGGCAGAAGATAATTGTGAGTCAGATTTGAGTGGGTGGGGATTATGAGGAGAAACAGGTTATGGATGAGCTAGGCAAAAAAGGAAAGTTTGTATTTTATCTTTGTTCCATACTTTTAATATTTATTTCACTGCCAACTGTATATGCTTAGTTTCCTATCATATGAGTAAAGCGTTTGACAAGGAAGAGAGAAATCCTGTTATCTAGTTAAAGACATTAAATTTCTTTATTCAGAAATTGAGGTCATACATTGTAGATGATCATTCTTGTTAAAATATTTCTACATTTCATTTATTCATTCTGTCATTGATTCAACAAATATTTGAATAACTTATAAGAGTCAAAATTTTGCATCATTTATTAAATGTGTGGTTTTGATTATTTGTTTTCCATGTAAACAACAACAAAAAATGTTTCTCCGGGAAAATGGTATCATTGATTTTACTGTGGGGCTTTCCTCATGGTTTCAGGACTCCTTTTATTTATTTACTAAATTTCATCTTTATAATGTATAATGATGTTTATCAAGATACTTTTCTTCAGAATTTGAACTGGAGTTTGGAAAATATTAAGTAGCAGGCTCAACCCACATTCTGTTAATTCTTGTATTTTTCAATAGAAAAAAGAAAAGGCCTCTGTCATGATACAGAACAATGCTTATGCGGTGGCTGTTGCCAATTATGCCCCGAATCTTTCAAAAGACCCAGTTCTCTCCACCATCTCCAAGAGCGCAACCACGCCAGAACCCAATAAGAAGCCGGAAAACAAGCCAGCGGAAGCCAAGAAAACCTTCAACAGTGTTAGCAAAATTGACAGAATGTCTAGAATAGTTTTCCCAGTTTTGTTTGGTACATTTAATTTAGTTTACTGGGCTACGTATTTAAACAGAGAACCTGTATTAGGGGTCAGTCCTTGAATCTAGACACAGGTTATCTTTGGGATGTACAGCAACATAGAACTTTGTTTGTTTTGCTATGTACAGTCTGACTAATAACTGCTAATTTGTGAACCAACATGTACAGTGTGTATCTAGTCCTAGAGCTCACCAGTAGACCTCTAACGGAGACACGCATTTGCTAACTCGTGGAACTGCAGGCAGAAAGCACCCCTACCCAAGGAGCCATTGCCTTTTTTTGAAGATTTACCCTAGGAACTCGTTTAAAGTGGGTTTCATGTGACCTGATTTGTTTCCTACTAGTGATGAAAATGGGGATCCTGTACCACACTTGATGAACTATTTTGCTTTAGGTCTTAAATAGGACTCTTTTTTACTGTCGCCTAACTATAATGTAAGATAACACTGTCATTCCAAGACGAACTCTTCTAAATCACAGAACCTCCTATCTGCGACATCAGTTCCCTTCATGAGTGCTCAGAATCCCTGCTAGTGTAATTGGAAGCTTAGCACACATCCGAAGAAAACTAGAGATCTGAAATCAGCTTTTAATTACTCTGTATAGTATCTATAGCAACATATTACCGCATGACAAGTTCAAATAATTACAAGTCACTCCTGACAGGATGTTAATTATGCCTAGAATTTAATAACGATCAGAATGTCATGGTCATTACATTTTAGCATCAGAGTTTATTTGGGAGTAATAATTAAAATCCTACAGATTATTTTAATCATTGGAAACTACCTTAAAAAAAAAAAGACAAATGTGTCTTACTCTTTCCAGGTATGTGTTGTATTGAAATTGATCAGCTAAATTTTCTTGGTGCTGGAGACTGGAAAAAAGCATCCAGTTTGGCTGCTGTGGAGCAACATTCATATTGGATTAGAAAATTGTGCCAAAAACTCCCACCGATGAGAATTTATAGGTGTCCCAGAGTATAGATGAGCACTTACATGATTCTCTTCTTTCCTGTTTACTGCAAATTCTGCCTTAAGGCTTCTTGTCATCAGGACTCAGAAGCCACTAATTACAAAGGAAAGAGCAGTTCATTGGCACATTTTTCTGTCTTGAAGCAGCGCTTTCAGATAAGAATTAATGTAAATCTGCTTTTGTAAATTGAAACTTTAAATTTCACTGACTCAAATTTACAACAGCTTTATATACCAGAAGAGGTTTTGGTAAGAGTTGAACCTTTTTAAACAGAAACTTTAAAGCATCACCAACAGATTGTGGATTAGTTCACCTGCACACACACAGACAGACACACACACACACATTAACTAAATTACACACACACACAAATAGCTAAATTAGAAACCACAGTTTTCAATTTTATATAATTACTAATGATTAATGGGTAAAATTCATTTTTCTTCTAATATTTAAAATATACTCTCTATGCCCCTGAAATGTGTTAATAGAAGTTAACAATTGTGTCTCATGCCTAGATTTAACATTTTTGGCAAACCCCAAATCCTTTTGACTCACATCCACATTAGCAGTTATTAGTTGACTTTTACTAATAGATACACCTTTATGATGGTGTTTTTGTAGAAACATAACTAGTCAAATAGTGGCATTTCTTGCAGTTTTGTACAGTATTTCAGTATAGTGCATAAATAAGTATGTTCATAAAATCAAATAAAAGGAGTATCTTATGGAAATAAGCAAAATCACAACAAAAATTGCTATTCCTTTGCCTCGTTTAATTTTTTTCATTTTCTTTGTTTTAGTGTGATTCTATTATGTGCTTTGCATGACTGTATTAATACCAAGGTCACAAATGCATCTTATTAACAGAATTTGCCGTGAAGACAGCTTTGACATTAAAAATTCCCTCAAAAAAGGTAATCCATAATTCTTAATAAAATAAAATTGTTACATGAGCTAATAAATGTAGTTCTTTAATTCCCTTCCAATTACAGCTTCTTTGTCATCTAAATAGTTTTAACATATGCACTTTGTTCATACATTGAAACGGAAGCTATCCTATTTTCCAACACATTTAAATGTAACCTAGATCTTCGGTAGAGTTTAGGAAAATGTACAAGAAACTAAGAAAGTGCACCATGCTTGAGGGCAAGCAGTAAAAATGCTTTGTAGGGTAGGCATTATTAGACACTCTAAAAATACTGTTCTTGTAAGTTCTGCATTTCCCCCTTCATGTCTGACTATAAATTATAAATTTATAAATATGTACATATGTAAAAAATAGTTGTAAATAGCAGTTTCTGTGTGACAGCAGAAAAGACTCAAATTTGCCTTTGACAAAGGGCTGCACCTACATTGATGGCACAAGTTTTATTAACATTTATGGTAGATTGGCCAGAAAAGTTATTCTTATTGTTATCCTTATTTTTAGTTTTAATTGCCAAAATCTTATTTGAGCTTACTAACATCCCAACAGTTCAGATTTTCTGATAATGTAGATCAGGATTTTCTATTATTTCTCTATGTTGCTGTATTTTTTTAATGCACTTCTTAATCTTTTAAGGTTTAGATAAATCAAAGGGAGCTTTTGGTCTTGCTGGAGAGAGGGAGGATGTTCCATCGAAAATGATTTTAAATTATAGAACTATAGTGTTTACAGTCATTCTCCCTTCCAGAAACCATTGTAAAGATGCAAAATAAAAGTGACATGAATTTATTAAAATGAGACCAATTTTTCAGGAAATACACTTTTAATATACTAACAGAAGTCTCTTTGGCCCATAATACGATGCCTATTTTATGCAGTTGTACATTGACAAAAAGTGTTATGGTGTGTAAAAAATGTAGATAAGAACCTGTGCATATACAGAGATATAGTCTCATTATTGTAAAGCTGCTGCTCTGATTTAGCTAATATTTATTCAACAGATATTTTTTTACCTCCTACTATGTGCCATACCGTGGGGATGGTGTTAATAACACTCATATCACACTCACAGAATTTATTCGAACATTAAAGTGCACCTTCTTCTTCTAAAGACTTAAGATCAAAGGCTAAATGGAGCATGTGAATTAATTTAGCACTAAGAGTTGTTCTCATGAGCTATAAGTTCATGAGTGTGTTAAGGTAGTGGCTGTTTTGTTTTTTCCTCCTATGCATGTTCCTATTTCTTTAATACAAAAACGGAACAAATATAACCATTTTGTAATGATTTTAAACGTCTGTGATTTTTAAAATGCCAGTGTTACTGTTTAGCAATCTTCAGGGATCTCTCAAATTTATCTCAGGTTTGGATAAGTGATCCCCTTCAGTGACATTTCCAATTTTTTCTCTTATACATTTCATAGTTTATTTTAAAAGAGCACAGATGCTGTTATTTCACTCATATTTTTCTTTGTGTATACCTATATGTGTGTGTATATATATGTATATATACACATATGTATATGATGAAATCCAATATTTAATTATGATGTGGTTCTTTTTATATTCCCGGCTAAGGGAACTGAATTCTGCCATGGTATCATAGATTCTAGAGGGGCATCAAAGCTCTGTGGATTCTGTCACTAATGTACTTTGGCGTGGCCCGTCATCATTTCAATGGGAGGACAAGGGAAGTAAGTCAAGTCGCCTTCAGCAAAGTCATAGTTCTTCAGCATCTATTAAGACTTTTTTCAAATGCTCCATTCTTGATGCCTCAGACAATGCCTGTGAAGCACTGAAATGTTCATTATTTAACTTGAAATCTGAGACCATATTAATAGGCTTATTAATATTAATAGGTTTACCAAACACCAAACTGTATAGGTTGTTCCTGTCGTTAGTCTTCTGACATTCTCACAGGCATCTGCATATTTTTGAAGCAATTTGCAGAATTTTTTCTTATAAAAAGATTCAGAATTTCAAGGGAATCAAGCTGACCCGTTGCTACCCTATAGTGCGTTTATTAACTTTTTAAAGAAATTTAAATTCAATTAATTAACATCTAGTGTATTATTAGTTTCAGAGGTAGACTTCAGTGATTCGTCAGTTGCATATAACACCCAGTGCTCATTGTATCAAGTGCCCTCTTTAATGCCCATCACCTAGTTACCCCATCCCCTCACTCTCCTCCCCTCCAGCAACCCTCAGTCTCCTATGATTAAGAGTCTCTTATAGTTTGTCTCCCTCTCTGATTTCATCATGTGTTATATTTCCCTTCCTTCCCCACAATCCTGTTTTGTTTCTTAAGTTCCACATATGAGAGAAATCATATGATAATTGTCTTTCTCTGATTGACTTATTTCACTCAGCATAAAGCCCTCCAGTTCCATCCAGTTGTTGCAAATGGCAAGATTTATATAAAAAGATTCAGAGTTTCAAGGGAATCAAGCTGACCCATTGCTACCTTGTAGTGAACTTATTTTTCTTTTAATTGAGGTTTCATGGGCACCTTGGGTTTTCCTCTTATTAATTCACAGTATATAGAACCATACCATTTAAACTGAGGAGGGCTGTGGTTAATTTTAATATCCATGCTTGGAAACCAGAGACACTGTATCAAAATTACTCATAACAGTATGGACAAGACAAGATATAATCTTTTTTCTTTATTGAATTCATGCTTTAAAAGATGAAATTCAGTATTTAATGAAATTTTTAATATTCATAATCTTTTGTAACCAGCATTTATATAAAAGATACTAATATTTTCCATTGGTGTAATCACTCATATTTTCATCAAATTCAAAAACAAATTTAGGACAGGGAAAGAAATATCAAAGACAAAAACCCACTAGAGAAAAATGAGGCTGTTGCTAATTAAACCTACTGAAGCATTTTCCCTTTTTACTCCCAAGAAAAGGGAGAAATTAAATATGCATAAGAGTATACAGAAATGTTTAACAGTTATGATTCCATCATGGTAAGCATCATGATTAAAATACTAAAATAGATGAAATTCACGTGAAGGCATGCGGGAAAGGTAATCAAAAAATTATTCAAAATCTATTTCTTATAAGAATTTTGTATCATGTTTTTTCTTGAAAATTCTTAATTGTTCAACATATTTATACCACTGTTTTCAACTTTATTTAATTGATATATCCTATATTTGTCAGTATATATGAAAACATCTTCTCATATACATAATTATATACCCCACTTTAAATCACTTTCTCTAAGTTGTAGTTAATACATAACATCAGTTAATATTGCCAGCAAGGAAAAACAACCAATAGATGTTTCAGTTTATAGTTCCCAAAGAACCCTTAATAAGTTCTTAGCTTTGATTAGAAGTGTATGTATATGTGAGTGTGTGTGTATGTATGTGCGTGTGTGTGTGTATGTGTGTATTTCCAGGTATGAAAGAACATTTTGAGAAATTCAGACAATTTTATGAAATCTAAACAATTTATTTTATTAATGGGTCCAATCTCAAATGTAGCTCTTATTAACTAGCAATTAACTTAGTCAATAGAATTGTTTTTCAATAGATCCAGAAACTTATTAGTTGAAATTTAGTCTCGAGCCATACATATGGTTAGAAATATCCTTCCTGTAATGTTGTAAACATCTTTCTGATGTATTTCTAGTTGGCTCAAATGATTTCACAATTCTACTTGTAAGGCAGGATACGAAAATATTTGAATTCCAAATTTGTAAGTGGAGGTTTGTGAAAGGTTTCATTAAATTAAATATCTGGTTGATCATAGGCAAATGCCTGGTCATCTATATTCATTACTGATCAGTTTCATACCTTTTTGAATTGAAATGGTTCAGAGTTTATTCTTATAGAGAGCTCGTCGCATGCTAGTCGATATTCTGAGCCCTTCACATAGAGTACCTCACTCAGTCCTCACAACAACCGGAAATCACTGTGTGATTCTTGAACTTCTGGAAGTATATTTTAGACAAAGAAAAAAAAAGCTGTATTTTTCTTTGCTTTAATTCAAATATATATTCATGCCTTTTGGGGGGCATCAATCCATTGAAAAGTCCACCATCTGCTTTTCTATATGACAAAACCAAGCAAACACTGAACTATATAAGCAACCAAGAACCCATTTTTGTGAAACTAGTTATTCACAAACATTGGTTACAATTTAGTTTCTAGGAATATGTTGTGTTTTTCTTTTTTGAAACATAGGTAATGATAATGTATAAAAATGCTTAAAATTGGTTAAGCACACTCTTTATTTTGTTTTCTTCTTCCTTTCTTTTTTTTCCCCCCAGTTTTGTTAGGGGTCAGAGAGGTTTTGTTTTATTTGCCATATTGTTGGTTTCATGACATTTAAACTCATTGGATTTTAAGGATTATGTATTGACTTCATCCATTTGTTGCAAGTTACTATTTATAGAAAGAAGTCTAAACTGACCCCAGATACACGCCAGAGTTGGGATTGTTAGTGTTGAAATAGCTCAGTTGGTGTGAAAATTTCAGTTTTTCATGCTTCGTTTTAGAAGACTTACTTTACCATAACATGCTGTCAAATTCCAGCCTATAATATTGTATAAATATGAGTAATTCCCACAAAGTTGGGAAGCAAAACAAAGGATTTAGATATAGAATTACTTTAGAAATAATGGCTGATAGATTCGTTCCCATTTATTTATTTCAAAAATATTCAACAGAGTAGTTTAAATATTTGGCTGTATTTTAAACTCTGCATAATGTGTGAAGATGTTTAATGTGTAATTAGAATGGCTTAAATGAAACTGAACTTTGAGCCACAATTTTTATGAATTAAACTTTACCATCCATGGATAAGTCCACGATTACTTATTGATCTAAGGGCCTGCTCCATAATTGATTTCAAGTTTGTTGGTATCCGATTTTTCTCAAGCTTCTTCTGAGCAGATACAAATTCGGGTTTTGCTGTGCTCTAAAACAAGGAATGTGACCTTCTATGAAATATTCCCTTTAGAGTTGACATGCATGAAAATTTACAAAAGCTTCACATTTGTTGCTAAATTTGGAAAAAAACAACATCCCGGCAAGGAATGAAATGTTTTCCCCTTGCTATACATTAATAATAAAATTACATGCATAGAGAATGCATGATACAGCTCCAACACTAAACTTTGAATATTCACATTAGGTGAAATTTGAAATTTTCTGGGTGACAATATACTTGTATGGTAGGTTTTCTCATTTGCGAAAATCATCTGAGAGCTAATAATATTTGTAATTTGTGACCTTGTTGTAATTGGGAAAAGTCACTATTTTTCACATATGTAAGATAATTTGACCTTTTTTGAATGTGTCATTATGCTTGCTGTTTAAAAAAAATACTAATCAATCACATGCAAATTAATGCTAAACATTATCTTTTTGTACTTATTAAAATTAATTTAAATATATTTGATCTGAAAATTGTGTTTTTTTGTACTCTGGTCCTTCATACATGTTTGCTTACAAGAATTGAATTTATTGTAAATGTGACTTTTTTACTTTGGGATATAACAGTGATATTTTGTAATAGCAATTTTAAATGTTGTTAATCTCTTAAATTTCTTTTTAAAATGAAAAGTTATAGGGTGACAAGGAAAGTAGAAACCTACCCTGAAATTTTAGGGGGGGTTCATGAAGTGCTAACGTTGATTCATTTAACATGTTAAGAAAGTGGTGATACAGAAAACAACTTCACCCAGAAAACTGGCTGCCTTCTATCATAAAAAGTTCACATTTACATGAAAGCATTCAATAAAATAAATAAGTTTTTTTTTAGATAAACTCAAGCTCATCATTCTGTTTATAAACGGGGAATCTTGCAGCTTTCTTATTCTCTTAATTGAATGCAATTTATTTAAATGACCTATCTATTATTATTTTAACTATCACTGTAATTAAATACTTTTAAAAGTCAAAAAGATATAACAGCAAAGCAATTTTTAACAACATGGTATGTTCTCTTGCAATATTTCTCAACTCTACCCACATTTTAAGATCACCTGAGGAGTTTTTTGTTTTTGTTTTCTTTTTAGAGAGCAGTCATGGATGGGGCATCCAGAGAGAGAGAGAATCTTAAGCAGGTCGTCCACCCAGCACAGAGGGAGACGAGGGGCTCAATCTTACAATCCTGAGATCATGACCTGAGCTGAAAGGAGTTTTCAAAAAAAAAAAACGTTGGCCCTACACTGCCTGTCTATAGCTTTTAGACTATATTAGTAAAGAAAAAAAGAAACAACCATAAAATTAAATGAATATTGCACGTTAATTTTTCATATAATATAGTCAATTTAAGTAACAATCTCAAACCTTATATAACAAAGTATTCATTCTTTAAATTTAATAATTAATTAATTAGAATTATTCTTACTCTTAATTTGTACCTCATAATTTGTACTCTGTAGTTAATTATAAACAATATGAGTGTATGTATATACACACATATTACAAATGTCATTTTCAGTCTGTGTTTTTTAATTAAATATTTAAAAAATTATTTAGACTAACATGTTTTCGCTACTATTTTCCTGAGGGCAAATATGCTCAATTTAAATATTCAGGTGAGTATTTTCAGCCCCGAGGTCACTTCTCAGTAAAATTAAAGCCTGCAAAATGTTACTTTCTTCAACGGCATTTAGCCAGTTTCCCCAATATCAATTTATAGTCCAGGCTCTGTCAAATTCATGTAGATGAATGCATGCTAGAAATGGAAGCATTTATGTCACCTTTGCTCTGAAGAATTCAGGAAAGAAGCAAACTGAGCTTTCAAAGGGCTTTCTGTGGAGTTGGATCCCACCTTTAAAATGTAAATCCAAGGAAACTGCTGAGAAGGCAGTAAGACTCAAATAATAGTAGTCCCTGAAGATTGTTACACTGCCACATGGAAAAAGGTTTATATTCTCAGGTCTGTGGTCAATACTAAGTCTTGAAGCTTTTCCGATGCAGACAGAAAACAAGAATAGTGGAACAACCAGAAGCCAGTACTAAAAATAGCACTAAATCCCTCAATTGCCCCTTGAGAAAATGTTGATTTATATCCAGTGTTCTTGGTTTAAGAAATCAAGGAAATGAATATTTTTTAAAAGTTGAACCTTTCTCTAGTGCTCACTTGGAAGCTTAATTAGTTGGTGTCCATGTATCAGGAAAATTCACTCCTGTGGAAAGCTTTATTCCATTGATGGTTTAAATTTTTATACATTTCTTCCATGAACCAACAAAAATAATAAAAATAGAGAACTTCTAAACTATGTCTTCACATGTGGAATGATAAAAACATCTAAACTAATAACTGGAAAATATCAGGTTTGAATAGCTTTTACACTTACTGTTTAAAAGTTAGCTTTACTTCCAAACTGAAATGCACATGAAATCTCAGATAATTGTAAACATGAACGAATTTATCAGTCTCTGAAAGTCATCTGCCTGCCCCTTCGATCAGCTTACAGGAAGACCTCACAGTGGGTGTGCGCAGGAGTCACCCTAAGGCTTATCTCAAGCTCCACTTCTCTCCAGACATCAGAGTCTATACCTAAGGAGAAAATGCTTATGATTCTCTAGTTCTTTTTCTTGTTTTAAATGTTACCTCATATTGATGAGGACATTCCCCTTTTTGATGTTCTGGTGTCCTATCCAGTAATTATACTGAACATTTTAACTCCTCTAGGTAACTTGAGGTAGTGGTGACTTTACGGTATTTTACTGAAAGGTGTATCTCCTTACTGAAAGTCAACATCTTCACCATGACTCCTTTGACCAAGAGCTAGAGCAACTTCAGCTACCGTGAGCACAAAAGGAACCCAGTGAAAGGATAAATGACGCCTCAGGGTGAGCATTAAAGCCCCTGAAGTCAGGGAAGGTAGGACTGGGTTACTGACATAAATGATGCATTAGAGTAACAACTCAGTGCCATGTAGCTCAATTCAAATTTTTGAGTAAAATAATCTGATTAGAGCATTTTGGTTCAATCAGCTGTATCATCTAAAGTCAAAAAGAGGGGCGCCTGGGTGGCTCAGTTGGTTTAGCAGCTGCCTTTGGCTCAGGTCATGATCCCAGGGTCCTGGGATGGAGCCCCCCATCTGGCTCCCTGCTCAGGGGGGAGTCTGCTTCTCCTTCTCCCTCTGCCACTCCCCTGCTTGTGCGCGCGCTCTCTCTCTCTCTCCCCCCACACACTCTCTGTGTCAAATAAATGAAAATTTTTAAAAAAGTAAAAAAGATAAGCACAGCTCCTGGGCCCACCCCTCTGTAGGGGGAGAGGCAGTGCCCGTTGAAGAGGGGCAAAGGCTCAGCATACACCTCAAACACTGGCTGTTACACTCAATTGAGATTTTTTTTTATATATACTTTGGAAAACTCCAAAATTGAAAACAAAATTTAAAAATATGTAAAAAAAGAGGACAATGAAAAGACTCTTGCTCTCAATGCTTATACATACCATTGTGTTTTCCAATCAATGCAAATCAACTACTTAAGGACAACACGATTTGTCCCTGAGCTGTTAAGATGCGTATGTCTGCGTCATGTATATAACATAAAAATCCAACTAATGAACATGTAGGAGAGCAGAGGACACATGCATTTCATAGACTTTGTCATAGATCTCTCCATGGTCAAAGTTACGTGTGCTTAGTTTACATTGGGATGAGAAGCCATCTACTTGATGACACTGACAACCGCCCCTATATGCATTGTCTCTCAAGAAGTATGGAGGTGACTGGTGACTCAGGTAAGTGGGTCATGATGTAGATGTGGGGTCCTCCTAGAGGACAAATGTTTTTCATCACCAAAGAAATTTATCAGAAATTCTATTCTGATAGAAAAAAATTTTCTTGTTAGAAAAGTGAAAAAGAGTTATGTTTTCATCACACAATATAGGAGAGAAATGTTCCATAGGTGTTCTCTTTTTTCTCAATTTTTTTATTGTGGTAAATACATATAACATTATATGTACCACCGTAACCATTTTCAGTGTACAGTTTAGTGGTATTAAGTATATTCATGCTGTTGGGCAACCATCTCCACCATCCATCTCCAGAACTGTTTCCATCTTGCAAAACTGAAACTTTGTACCCATTAAATAATTATTCCCCACAACCCCCCTTCCATTAACCCCTGGCAACCACCACTCTATTTTTATCCCCCTTTTTCCACCACATCCCAGCCTCTAATTTGCTCCCATTCAACTCTGCTACTATGAATTCAGTTTTTTTAATTATTTTTTTTTAGATTCTATGTATAAGAAGACAAAATTTTTATGTCATCTTGCTCTAGAGAGGATTCAGAAAGGGAAGAACTGAAGGATCAAAGTGCTGTCTATGGAATTAGAAGTTTTGCCTTCACTGTTTCCGGGACTAGATAGAGACTAAAGCTTAATGTCAAACAGAAATTATTCTGGCATGGAATATTACAGAAAAATTACAAACAACATATTCCAACTGAAGGAACATGCCAAAACAAGAGGGTTAAGAGATGACCAGAATGAAATAGTGAAGGAAATACAGTCCCTATTGATGACCAAGAAGGAGCTAGAAAACCTTCCTTGTCTTCCTTACCCATTATGCTCAGAATGCATGCTGGGTAACACTAAGGTTACATAAAAGAGGTAAGATGAAGTGACATTTTGAGAAGAGAATACAATTTTATTTTAGTGAGACAGTAGCAGAAGACAGTGACGAAATAATTACTCTTGGAATTTTGAGTAAAGAAGACTTGGTCTTCCCTGCTTTCAAAAACTAGAACTGGCCATTTACTTGATACTAAATTTTACAGTTAAATGTGCATGTGGTATACTGCTGCTTCCTTATTCAAACATAATTACTTGGCTACTTTTTATACCATTTGAGAAATTTTGATACAGGAACAGTGGTCACATCTAACATTTAACATAGACGTAGGTTATTTGATTACCATATTTCACAGTAGTACAGTACTAATTTCTGAAGGAATGTTTCACTTTCTGCTCAGAAGAATGAAGTTTTGTTTATACAGGGTGTCACTAGTAATGACTTGTTAAGCATACATCATTATAATTTCTATAATACTAAACCCATTCAGTACTTTAAATTTGATGGAGATCTAGCTAATATTTTAACAACAATAGAACTGACACACTTGATAATAGTTAATAATTTATTATTTGATTTGAGCAAGGCATAGACAAACTTTTATGACACTCTTACATTTGGCAAAATTAGGCTCTGCATCATTTTTTGTTTGCATTTCTCAGGTATTTCACAAATAGACATTGCATTGGAGGGGAGGAGTTCTGTTTTTCTAGGAAGCTAGTACTGTTTCAACGTCCCTCCCACTGACCTTGCCTGTGCATGAAATGCTAATCACCTTTGTGAAAAACTTGTAAATGATTGCATGGCCCCATGCATATCAGTGGGCACCTATGTAGCCCACACTTACCAATATTTGCTTTCCCCATTAATCTATAACATTCCTAATGGCCAGGGTTATGCCCATCTGATGCCAAAGTGTTTGACTGAAATTCACTGAGATTCTTCAAATCCGTGGGTTGTTTCTTATATCAGTTCTGGAAAATTCTCAATCATTGTTTCTTTAAAAAATCATTCTTTCTTCTGTCTCCTCTCTTCCAACCCTTTCTGGAATGTTCATTAGATATATGTTAAATCTTGTCATTGTATCCTTCATGTTCCTTAACCTCTCTTTTTTGTTTTCCATGTCTTTAACTCCCTGTGAAACATCCTGGATAGTTTCTTTTGACCTAAGGCCACATGACTTGCCTAAAAAAAAAAAAAACACAACACATTTTTAATATTTTGAATTCCAAATTCCATGGTATTGCCATTAAATTACACAGTCATTCTATAATTCTCTTGCTCTGAAAGGAATTAATATAAATACAAATATCTTACATATGTTATGGTATTTCAAAAAAATCACGTTAGCACATGAGGAACCTCCGGGATGAAACTCTGTGATCTGTGATCTGTGGCAGAGCACTAGGGAAGGTACTCAAGAAAACTGACTCAACTGGTTGCCCTCAGACCCTAGCCTTTAGAGTTTTGTTTGCTTCATTTTCTGCTTGTAGTTTCAGTCATATGAAACAGCATGGGTAAGTGAATGTCACCGTTTTAAAATGACATTCTGTTTATTGTTTTTCCTATGCTCTATTGCAGACTTCAGTTCTTTGTAATATACTAAATGCTCAATAAATGTGAACAGATTTCTTGACTGAATAAGTCTCTAAAAAGAAACTCTGGCAATTGACTTCAGGCAGATTTTACTTGAAAGCTCAAAGGGAAGTGACTTCATCTTGATGATGCTGAAACATTCAATCTTGCATCCTTGTCTGTGATCGTTGTGCCATCTATTATTCAATTGAGTAACAAAGGAGACTCATCTTATTAAAGAGATAAGTGCCTAGAAAACATCTTCAGATTGCATACATCAAGAGGCAGCTGGGACCAGCATGTTAGTATTTGCTATTTTTTTAAAAAAAACACTTCATTTGTAATTAACTGCTCATGGAAAAACTGCAAGTATCTCCATAAACATTGAAATATGAAACTATTTAAAAATTCAGTGCCTGGAGGAGAGAATTACTCAAAGCCGTAAAATCTACATGAATTGATTTTGAATTTAGGCTTGAAGGAATCCGAACTATTGCATGTAATTTTAGGAAAAAAAAATAGGAACATGAAGGATATGCTTATGTTAGCTGTGGTCATACTTTATAGGGTGTATACATAGTTTATTAAAGGTGTAGACTTCATAAGTAAAAATATAAATAAGTGGTTTTTTGGGGAGTAAACCTATAGCACTATATTAATCATACCTCAGTTGCAGAAAACAGTCTACCTAGGTATTTTAAGCAGGAACTGACTTATTACAGAATTTTCAAATTGCTTATGGAATCATTAGGAAGGCTAATAAAACAGAACAGGGCATGAATTTTCAGAAAATTTTTCAATATCTACACTGGAAGACCAAGCCAACAAGGCTGTTATCTCTTCTATGATTAAGAAATCACTGTTTCAAGATCCAGACAACCACAGCCACAATCAAGAAAGCCTCTAATCAAGAAGCTAGTATGATATTGCTTGGTCCAGGACCACCTGGTGCTACATACAGATTTTACCAGCTACATTCTTACTCTGTGTCCTGTCTCTTAACATCTATCAAGTTAGTGACTGGGATGTCTGATATTGCTGCCACCATAAAATCAACCCAGTTATTAATTCTGCTAGCCAGCAGAAAGAGCTGAGAGAGAAGCCCAGTCTTCATCTTGCATCAGTCTCCCAAATATCACAGAATTGTATCTGATTGGTCATACATAAATCATCCAGAACTTGGGTTATGAAATATTTAGCTTTCAAACTTCCAAAATATAGGAAGTCACTCTCTATCAGTTTACTACGTTAACCACAGGTTGCCCATTTGGCTATATTATTTCCATAAGCACCTTTCTTCTCATACTTAAATTTACAAAAAATTTTTAAAGAGAGAAATAACAATAAACTCGTACAAAACACAGTGAATCATCACCAAACAGCAAAAAATATACATTAAAAAACTCTCCAAAAGGAAAAAGAAATCTTTTTTTATATAATTTTATTTATTTATTTGAGAGAGAGAGAGCACGAGCAGGTGGGAGGGGTAGAGGAAGAGGGAGAGGTGGACTCCCTACTAAGCAGGGACCTCCCCCCTTGCGAGACTCAATCCCAGGACCCTGGGATCATGACCTGAGCTGAAGGCAGATGCTTAACCAACTGAGCCACCCAGGTGTCCCAGGAAAAGAAAATATTCTAGCAGCTTTTGAATTTTTCTTTGGGAGGTATTCAATCTCAATCTTTCATTAGTACAGTCATAATTCTATGTTGACATTTGTAACTATATAAAGCTTATCTCTACAACCATAGGTTATATGAAATATGAACAAAGGAGCAGAGAAACAGAGAGAAAGAAGGAAAGAAAATACGTGTATACTAGGGGAAGAGAAATTATGAATAAATACTTCTGTTCATTGTCGCCAACTGATGATGAAGCTTTCATCATCATAATATTTCATAATCATAACTTTCCTCCTCTTCTGGCCATTTCATGTTTATTTTGTTCTCAGCCATGTCGGAGGCACTGTCATCCTGTGCCCCTCTCAATTTATATAGTTCCCAGCAGGAGATACCCGATAATTGCAAATAACACTTTTTCCCAAGGGAATCGTGTGCTCCAGGACTATAACTCTTGCATGGAAGCTAGGCACTAACTTGCTTTTCTCTTTAAAACATGGTAAATTGCACTGTAGAGACCTTCAGGTATTTAAGGAAACATTGCCAGTAGATCATTTAGCCTTCACACTACAGAACTCTTTCCCAAATGAGGTTATCCTTGATTATTCAAGGGGGTTTCCTGGAGAGATAACTGACTCATTATTTATATGAATACTGAGGGCAGTTTATCCCTATAATGAAAGTCACCCAATTAGAAAAGGTACTAGGAAATTTGTTTCCTGACTTTATCTGAAGTGATCAATGACACCACCTTGACCCATAAAGACATTCAGGTCACCCTCAATGCATTGGCTGGGGTTGTTAGGGATGTGAAAATAGTCCTAAGACTCCTTCTCGAGGGTCAGGGTAGGGTATGCAATTGTTAATACATTCTGTTCTACATGGATTAATGCCTCAGGACAAGAGTAAAGGTTAATACAAAAACTTACAGAGAAAATTTCCTGGCTTTCTAAGATGGGCCCTGACGATTTATGTTACTCAGCTGGTTGGGTTTGAGAACCCGGAAGACCATTTTTGTGGTCAATACTGCTGGTTTGCTTCATCCTGTTTCTTAAAGGAGCATTGATAATAGGCTTAGCTAAATGCTTTAGGAGATAAAGTGAACAGATAGAATCCAAGCCTCTATCAGTCAGATATATCAGAGGAATCAATGAAGTGGTATATACTCATGGAAGCCAAGACAGTATAGAAGCAAGGGGAAGATCTTTTTGAAACAATTCCCCTAAGGCCTTTCACATTTCTGCACATTTGCAAGGGCACTGGCTGTCTTTGTCTCAAATTATCTTTTTAAACATGTTTTGTAGTAAACAGCTTTGGAAGATAAAGACAGTCTCAAAGTCAAGTCCTTTACAGCAAGTATGATAAAGGTAATGTCTGTCTCTGGGACAAAAGCCAGGATTACTCCCCATACAAAAAATTGGTTCTGTGAACTGGAAATTCCTCTCTCGTTAGATAACCCGTTATGTGTACAGGAGCCTCCTGAATCTCTTTTTGTTGTTCTGTAGGAAATGGGCTCAGGAAATGGATGGTAACATGATGATATGCTGGCTATTATTGCTTTATGTAAAAAAACTGACTTTTGTCTCTGACCCAAGAATCTCACGTCTTCCCCAGAAAATTCAGAAAACCGTGGCTAGTTAACTTGTGAACAAGACTTCAGAGTTGTTGATAAAAAAAAACCACCAGAACAACAATAGGAACAATAACAATGATGACACTTAAAATAACAGCAACCAAAAAACCCCACTCCTGCCAGACATGTTTCTAGGCACTTTAAATATTTTATTTAGCTTTATTACACAGCTGCGAGTTATTACTATTATACAGATGATGAAATTGAGGCAGATAAATTAAATAACTTGGCAAATATCACAATGTTAGTATATAGTAGAACCTGATTTCGAATATAGGTCATAGTTCTCCAGAATCTATGACTTCAACCAATGCATATACTACCACTCAGAATTCAAGTAACCCCTTTACCATGACATGTCATAGACGACTCATATTAGTAAGAACATTGCCTTCTTAAAGCTGAACCAGGTCACTTAATCAACTCCAAATTCTCATTTCCTTAAGAATCTATTACTTTCAAACACTCTTGTCACCCGTTATTTTATCAATCATTGTGAAGATGCAGACCAAAAGAATAAGAATGGATTTCTTATAGGATACGAATTGTACAGAGGTCTAGGTTAGGAAAGTCTCTCAAAGATGTGCTATAGAACAACTACCAAGAAAACTAGTATCTCTCTTATAATCAGGAAGCCACAGGTATCTGAACTAACACTATTGCCACAAGCAAACATCATCACCAAGTAACTGTGATTATGCCCAGAGGCAGAAGAATGCTGTTACCCACAGTCCAAATTAGGTACAGTTCTGTGCCCTGCTTCTAAGTCCTGTGGAGTAAGAAGAGCTATTAGCATGGGGCGCCTGGGTGGCACAGTGGTTGGGCGTCTGCCTTCGGCTCAGGGCGTGATCCCGGCGATCTGGGATCGAGCCCCACGTCAGGCTCCTCCGCTATGAGCCTGCTTCTTCCTCTCCCACTCCCCCTGTTTGTGCTCCCTCTCTCGCTGGCTGTCTCTCTCTTTCGAATAAATAAATAAAATCTTAAAAAAAAAAAAAAAAGAAGAGCTATTAGCTACGGCTAATATTAGTGGAGAAACTTCCAAGTCTTCCAGACTATGCTTCCCTAGAATAAACAGAAACAAGGGATGCCCTTCATTCTTCTGGCATTCACTTTTCAAATCTTGTGTGAGTTTATCTGTTCGGCTGAAGCTAGATCAAATCTAGATGTCTAGCTGCCCAGGAGTCTGAAAAATGAAGATGCTAGCTAGCCTAGCTCCTTACAGCATGATATAAGGAATGTTAAGAACTACTCCACCGGGGCACCTGCGTGGCTCATTCAGTTTAGTGTCTGCCTTCAGCTCAGGTCACGATCCCAGGGTCCTGGGGTCAAACCCCACATCAGGGTCCCTGCTCAGCGGGGAGCCTGCTTCTTCCTCTCCCTCTGCCTGCCACTCTTCCTGCTTGTGATCCCTCTCTCTCTCTGTCAAATAAATAAATAAAATCTTTAAAAAAAAAAAAGAACTATTCCACCAAATTATTCATAAACCATTGATTTCAAATATGGTATAAACTCTACTCCAAAGCAACCACAGTATTTAAAAAAAATCACAGTTATATGCAAACAGATTTTTTTTAATTGAAAGCTAGTAAATAGCAGGAAAAGGACTTCATGTAGATCTCATTTTCTGATGCCTTCCTGCTATTCCTAATGTAGGTAGATGGGTTGGGAGAGCTACCTTTTGAGCTCATGAGCAGAAACTAATATGAAAAAGAAAGTGATTTGAGATGATGGATGTGAGTTCTTTAAGGCAGGGACAACTTCTATCTGCCACATTGCAGGAAGACTAGGAAAAGAGGGCTAATTGTGGGAAGTAGAATCTATTTGGTGAGGGAAAAAATTATGTATCAGACATTAAAATATAATGTCAGAAATCAGAAGTATCTCAACTTGGTTTGTTCATTAGCAGTTATATAGATGTGGAATAAGGGGGTTGAGGAGTCTAGGTCAGAATTTCTTTTTTTATGTAATTGTGTTTTATACAGACCACAACTGAATCTCTTTATAAGACTCCTGAAATCCTAGAAACGTTTAGAGAACTAAATGATGGAATGTTTTAAAAATGTACACTAGGCAAATGTGGCAAAAAAATACCCTAAAATTATAGCATTCCTCAAGCTAAAATGACATCAGCAACAGAGTGCTGTCCTGGATAAATTTCCTGTGCTGTTATGTGATAATTTTGTGGGTAGTGAAGGGAGAAATTAAGAGCATGGTACAATCTGTCCCTCAGAAGATGCGCTGTGAAGTGCTCTCATGAGAATGAAAAGCGAATGATTGAATGCATAAAAAGAGAGCAGTTTGTGAACCAAAATACCGATGAATAATGATGGGGCAACTCTTGGGAAAGAAACAAAGCCGCAGAAGACAGGTGAATTTTACATTCCCAAGTTCAGTTTCTTACGGAATTATAGGAGGGAATGAATGTGAGGAAAGTCTGAAATTATAATTAGAGGGAAATCTATAACAATCACTTTTGCAACACTTCTAAAAGTGGCAGTGGGAAAGATTTTTTAAACAAATAATTTTCAGACCAATTGAAAAGATAATGAAGTGTGTAGTTCTCTCTTGGCACACACAACAGCTCACTCTGTCCAGAAAATTATAGGGCAAGCAATACAGAACACTTGGGCTTCATTAAGAAGAGCAGGGCACTCTGGCACCAGGGAAACAAGTAGCTACTCGAACAGAAACCCAGGAAAGCCATCCACGTCTTGCCTATTTGCCACTCATTGCTGTAAATGTTTTATTATTCTCTCATCTCATTCTCTGTAGAAGAAAAAGAAAGTTCCATTTTTGGGGGGGGGTTTCTGTTTTTTGTGGGTTTTTTTGGTAATGAATCCAGCTGTTCGCACAGGTTAAGAATAATGGGGTGAGTGGGTATGCATATTTAAAGCTAATATACAAAGAAAGAGAAGTTATTTATGGTATAACAATTGCAGACTGAAAGTCAAGAAAAATGGGATTTGTCTTGCTGAGCTTCTGAGCAAGCAGATCACGGCTGCATGTGTTCTCACTTTTTATGTGGTTCCAATTATCATTCTCAGGCTATTCTAAGAATTACATAGTAAACTCACATATGGCACACTGAACATTTCAGTAGAAAGACATTTTACTAATCAGAAAATTGACTTAATAGTATATTTTAGAATCAGAATTTTTTATATAACTGAAGAATGTAGGAGCTCAGTTAGGTATGCACCCTAACATCTCCAAGTTCAGAAAATCAAAGAATTAAATCTGCTCTCTGAGAGTTGAACACAAAAGTCAAAAAGGAAGTTTCAAATTCACATGAACGTGACAAAATATCTTCCAGGTCTTATGGACTAGAATATAACCTGATTACAAGTTTCGACATTTCAAAATAGAAAATTTAAAATGTTAAGTGTTCTTAGCCACAGAAGCCTAACAAACGAAGATACCTAGAAGCAAACGTCTGCAGTGCTCATCTGAGCTCCACCAGAGGGAAAGAGACTTAGCAAACACATCAGAATATCCTGGTCCTTGAATATGGGCAAAATCACTCCTATTGCCAGACGGTTGCATCAGGCAAAGTCATTTAAACTAATATTCAATCTATCATCTTCTTTTGTTCTAATTACTTAACGCAGTGAGCTAATTCTTCATCAGTATCTGGCTTCTCGTTTAGTCTACTTTGTGATAATGTGTTAAGACATATGGAGTAGGAATGTTCTTGCTTTCATAATAGTGTTTGTTGTTGTTATTAGAGATTAGCATCGTGATTCTTGTGATTTCATACATCACTTTCACATTTTTATTACTTACGAGTTTGTCACCAAGAGAAGAGTTGCCAGTGATCTGTTGACAATGTCTTATTTCTGAATCAGATATTAGAGAGAGGTTAAATTACCAAGGTCACAGATAGACTCCTGAGAGTCTTTTGGAGGAAAGCCTGTATCCCCCACCTCTCTATCATTGGATTAGGAAGAAAAAAGTCATACATTTATTTTTTACCAGGTCATAAATTATTGCTCTAGTTAACCATAAACAGTCAAGTCCTCATTATATTTCTTCCATACATTTAATGCTGTTTATATTCATTATCATACACTCCCTGAATTAGATAATATAGATTGCACCTATACAGTACATATAGATTATTCCATAAATGTTAGAAATCATTGGCATTCTTGTGGTCATTATTATAATTCTAAATCTAGTCACCTGAAGGCACTGTTCCCACAGATCTTCCTCTCTTCATCCAAACACTTAAGTTTTGGGAATTAAGCTTTTCATGGTGCAGTGTACAAGTGTCATTTCCATTTTCCAATTCCCATTCAACTACATGAGAAGTTGTTAATTAAGAATGAATAATATTAATATATAGCATTAGCATTCATTAGTGTGTATAGTATATAGTATTATAGGACTTTCTATTTCAGAGAATATATTAATGGTAGAAGAAAGAATCATGCTGTGTCTACTTTTAGGTGGCAGACCTGCATAAATGGTCCATATTTTGTTTTTAAATAAAGTTTCCATCATTCTTGTAATCAGCAAAAATGCCTTATGGAGACCAGCAACAGGTTAACTGTTAGACCATTTAATTGTGATAGCTTGAATTTTTAAATTTTTACTGTGTTTAAATGTGTTGATATTTAAATTTAAAAAGTGGAGAAGTGGGGGTGTTGGGTGGCTCAGTCGGTTAAGCATCTGCCTTCATTTCAGGTCATGATCCCAGTGTCCTGGGATGGAGCCCTGCGTTAGGGTCCCTGCTCAGCAGGGAGCCTGCTTCTCCCTCTCCCGCTCCCCCCTGCTTGTGTTCCCTCTCTTGCTGTCTCTCTCTGTCAAATAAATAAATAAAATCTCAAAAAAAAAAAAAGTGGAGAAGTGTGTTGGATTCCCCAAATCAGAACCATATGTAACAGAGGTAATATGTCTACTGCTGACCTTGTTCACAGGGAAATCTCTGTCCACTCATCTCCAGTTCTACCTTGATCATAGCTGGCCCAGTGTGCCATGACTCCCTTTGAAGTTACCAGATCCACACATTCAGAGGTATTTGGGATTATCTTTCATCATCAGGTGGTTGGCTGTCAACCCATTCTGGTTTCCAGGCTCTGGCTTGGGAATGAATTCCTCAAACAACTTTGTGTCAGCTTCTGATTCTGCTCTCAGGTCCCCTTGATGGAGAGGTCTTCATTCTTTTTTAAAAAAATATTTTATTTATTTATTCAAGAGAGAGAGCAGGGGGAGGAACAGAGGAAGAGAGGGACAAGCAGACTCTGTGCTGAGAGTAGAACCTGGGGCTCCATCCCACAATCCTGAGATCATGACCTGAGCTGAAATCAAGAGTCACATGCTTAAACAACTGAGTCACCTGGCTGCCCCAATAGGTCTTCATTCTTAGCCTCCCCATAGAGTCTACCAGAATCCAGATTTACCCATTTCTTTATTTGCTTTTCAAGTTGTCTCATTTTCTCTTCTTTTCTGCACATTTCAGTTCTTATCAATAATAACTAACATTGAGTTAGATTCACTTTGGTAGGCACTGCACAAGCAATTTTTCATGAATCCACTTACTTAATGATCATAGAAAATACAAGGCAAGTCTTAATATTATGCCCACCTTACCAGTGGGGTGCCTGAGGCACTGTGGAGTTAAGTAACTTGCCCAGTGTCATGCCACCAGAAAGAGGTAAAGGAAGGGACATAAGCACCAGCTTTGTTATTATGCAACACTGGCTGACATTATTTCCTGAGGGTGGAAAATCCTGCTTATATACATGTATGATAACATTTCTATCTATTTATAGTCTTTGTGATTGCTCATGAAGTAAATATCTAAAGTCTAGTGAATTATAAATGGGACAAGGGAAAATGGCCCAGGAGGAGGGATATACAAAAATCATGGAGATGAATACTTCAAGTTAACTCAGCCGCAACTCATTGTACTACATTCTTACCACCACAAATTGTACTAGATTCTTTGTTGCATAGTTTCTTTTTCTTTTTCTTTTTCTTTTTTTTTTTTAAGTAGGCACCACACCCAGCATGGAGTCCAATGCAGGGCTTGAACTCATGACCCTGAGATTAAGACCTGAGATGGGATCAAGAGTCCGATGCTTAAAGGACTGAGTCACGCAGGCACCCCTATTGCATTGTTTTTTTTATACAAAATACCCTGAATTTTACTGATCTAAGTCCTGATAAAACAAAATCTTTGCTCCACCTTCCTCTTTAATAAAAATCTGACAAGTTATTCATGTTCCATGGGGTTAACTCATTTAGCTATATTTTGGAAGCTGTTTAAAATGTAATAATACTATTAAAATGCTTTTCCTCTTAGAAATAGCTTTTTAAGGGTGCCTGGGTGGCTCAGTTGGTTAAGTGTTTGCCTTTTGCTCAGGTCATGATCTTAGGATACTGGGATCCAGCCCCATGTATTGGGCTCCCTGCTCAGTGGGAGCCTGGTTCTCTCTCTCCCTCTGCCCCACCCACTCACGCTTGCTCTCTCTCTCAAACGAATAAATAAAATCTTAAAAAAAAAAAAAGAAATCGATTTTTAGCAAACGCTCAAGATTTAATTGCATGGTGGTCAAGGAAACCTAGGAACAAATGCAAATATGAGGATTTAATTTTTAGTTTTATATTCATCAATATTATCTTATAGTATAAAAAGAAAAACATTTCTAGTACACAGTAAACAATTTTGGTAGTGCCTGGATGGCTCAGTCCATTAAGCATCTGACTTTGACTGAGGTCATGATCTCAGGTCGAGGGATGGACCTGACGTTAGTGGGGTGTCTGCGTCTCCCTTGCCCTCTGCCCCCTCAAACCTTGCTCGTGCTCTCTCTCTCTCAAATAGATAAATAAAATATTTTAAGAAAATAAAGCAATTTTTAAGTCCAGAAACACAATTGCTTATAAAGAAATGACTAATAAGGGCATTTGTAGTTCCCTTGAGGTATATGTTTCATCCACTTAACATCTTCTTCTCAAGGGATATTTGAATAATTTTGTAGCACTATCATTTTGGCAATTTCCAGAGTTTGTGTGACGAATGAAGAGTATAAAGTAATGAATTGATCTGTGGTTTTGTGAGGGTGGTGGCAATAACTGCCCTGGCACCCTTATTTCAGATTGATAAACTTTGATATGCATTATATGAGGCTCCTTATTTACAAATCAACCCCCAAATGCCCATCTCCAAGCAGTCATTAGTAAGTGCCAGTTGATAATGTAGGACTCACCAAGGAGAAACATTTCAGAGGGCTGATGTTCCGTCATAAGGCTTTATACCTTGGTAGTCTCTGAAAGATGTGGTCTGTGTAACTTTGACCAATTTGCAACAATTTATACACAGGTGAATGCTTTAGTAATATGCTAACAAGAAATAGTGGTGGCATTTAGAGGATATATATATATCCTCTAAATATATATATACATACACACATATACATATATATATTTATATATGTAGATAGATATCTCCTGTCTCTCTCTGTATATATACCCTCTAAATATATACATATCCTCTCTCTATATATGTAAATTATATATATATATATCCTCTATATATCTTCTCTCTATATATATCCATATATATATATATATGCTATATCCTCTAAAAAATATATATATACACATAAATATATTTATATATGTAGATAGATATCTCCTCTCTCTATATATATATACCCTCTAAATATATACATATCCTCTCTCTGTATATGTAAATTATATATATATACACATATCCTCTATATATCTTCTCTCTATATATATGCATATATATAAGCTATGTATTTACAGTCAACATCTCAATTTACCAAAATAGATTTGCCCGAGCAACATAAAATTGACTTCCAGGGTTCTTTGGTGAATGTGAAGTGATGTTCTATTCACCTTATTTGCCCAATTAGTTTTATTGTTTTTTGTTTGTTAGTTTTTCATTTTGTTTTCTCTGAAGAAGCAATTTCAAAGAGAGTGGTTTCTGAAAGCTTTTGTGGAAACCTATTATTAACATTTTCATGTGTATGAAAATTCTCACAACTACCACCATGTGAATATTTGAGGGGTAGAACCATGCATTAGGTGTGACTATCTTGGTGACCATTTGGGTCAAAAAATAATGCTTATAGTCACTGTTGTCTCCGTTTTTGTTTCTACTTTCATCAGTTCTTTTATTCAGTTGAAAAAAATAAATTGTTGCTTCTTTCTCTGAAACATCCCTTGGATCTTTTCCTTTTTTTTTTTTTTTTTAATCTCAATGCTACTGCCTGCATTTAGCCTCTGTCTCCTTTCCTTGGCCTTTTGAATGACTTCCTCACCTTGTCTCTTCATCTTCCATCTCCCCAGGACAGTTTCTCCCAAAATCCAGATCTGATCTTCATAGCTAACCAATTCATAAGGATAAAATTCAAACTAAACGGAGAAAGTTCTTCATAATATGACCATATCCTAAATTATAGATCCTATTTTCCTTTGTCCTTTCCTTCAAGTATTTTATCCTCTATCTGCAGTAGGGGATTTCCTGACCTCCCAGTGGGTTGTATGCATCCCTACTTTCTTTGTATGTACTTCCCTTTTCCCTGGCATGTGCTTTATTTTCCTTTCATCTCTGCCTATTGAAAACCCTTCAAGACATAGTTTTACCTGTGAATTATTCTTATTCTTCTCTTTCCATGAATCATTTTTATATTTCCCAGAGTTAGTTTTTGTATTTAAGCCTCATTAGAACTTTAAATTAAAGAAATTATTATGTTTAAAGAGTAGAGAATGATGCCTATTAAATAAAGTATATTCATTTTGGGTCTGACAGTCTATCTTTTAGGCTTTGTTCAATGTGTCTGAGGCTAATAGCCTATGGATGCCTGTGAGTTCTGCAGCTCATTTTAAATCATGCTTTTAGTTAATTCTCAAAGTCCATAATTCTTCATGATCTGTACATTATACTGATACAGTATTTTTTTCGATTCCTCTCTTTAATGGAAATAACAAGGAGGTTAAATCTTGTCTGTTTCAAGAATCCTAATTCCACTCGGAATGAAATTAACTCCCACAATCGTATATTACTATTTATGATCTTTCTTTGCACACTTTCAAGCTTCTGAAATTATGCTCATAACCTATCCAATTTAAATCACTTGGCAATGCTAATGAACTACGCTATTATGCTATTTCTCCCACCTGGGAAACACAAAAGAGATGCAGATGCCCATTACTAGCAGCAATCTCAGCCAAGCCTGACCACCTCTGCACGGTGAACACCGCTCTTTGACAATAACTTCTGACATATGCAGCTGTTTGAAATCTTATAAGCCATTTAGCATGAAAAAATTTCAGAAACATAGATTTTTTAATGTATATTTTATGTTTTTGTTAAGATTGTCTTTTAAAACATAGCCAAATGAAGAATCAAAGTAAAATGGTTGAAAAACGTTTGAGGAAGCAGAAAACTTTTAAGATGCAAGCCAGCGGGATACCACTGAGTAAGTCAGATATATTAAATGGAGATGTGAAGAATAAATGTGAAGAGCCATGTTAAAATATTTTACTAAGGTTTATTAATAAAACAGTACAAAAATTTGAAATAAAAATCCATTTAGTTTGAAGATATAAAGAAAATTGTAACGTATATACCTCAATGCATTCTCTTACTACAAAAAATATATTTGGTTCCCTATTTAAAATATCAAGGAGAGGGGCGCCTGGGTGGCACAGCGGTTAAGGGTCTGCCTTTGGCTCAGGGCGTGATCCCGGCGTTTTGGGATGGAGCCCCATATCAGGCTCCTCTGCTATAAGCCTGCTTCTTCCTCTCCCACTCCCCCTGCTTGTGTTCCCTCTCTCGCTGGCTGTCTCTATCTCTGTCGAATAGATAAATAAAATCTTTAAAAAATAAAAATAAAAAATAAAATATCAAGGAGAATTCAGGTAGTAAGAGTTTAGATAGGAAAGTGTCCTCCACAAGAATCTACAAAAAAATATAATTCTGTTAGGCTTGTTAGTTCATATGAGTTTGAATGATGAGGGATGCCTGTGTTTTTATTAGTGCTGTATGTTTATACTAATTTCTAAAATAATTCTTTGTGCAATAGTGGTTCTACAATTCAAGAAGACCTTGTGTGTACCTATTGGGAACATGTCTCTCTGAAGATCATTTTATTTCTTTTTTTGAAATGTTTAAAACTTTCTCATTAAACAATTTTTATTTTATTTGGAACTACAGAAGACAATTTGTCCCAACTTTTGCCCAGTCCTGTTTTTACCAGGGCAGAGGAAAACAATATTAAAAAGAGAAGTTAGAAAATCTCAAATTCAATTTCAATCATTTTACTTTCACACAACAATCTTCAAATTTTCCACATCTCTTCCCAAGTATCTACAAAGTTCTTGAACTTCATTAAGACCTACGGCCAACTGACCTAATTCTTTTCTTCACTTCTTAACTTTTCTTTTGGACTGATCTAGGTCCGTGCTCCATTTATGATAGTAATACCTGACAAACACCCTCAACTTTTTGCCATACTTTCCATCCTTAATACTTTCCTGGTAAAACCTGTATCTGGTTGTTTCCAACTATCTGCCTTCTCTCTGCTTCAACCCAAACATCCAAACCACACTGGAGAAAAGTTATACCACTTGGCAAATTGGTACAATTTTAAATCACTGTCACAATGACCAGGAGTCACTGAGAACTCTCTGTCAATACTAGCTTGTTCCCTGATATGCTTACTTTCTGAAATGATTATGATTACCTTACTTCTTCTCTCTGCTCGAAGCTTTATGTTTTCCTCACCCCCCAATTAATTATCAGTTTATTAGCCACCATTTTTTTAACTGA
The DNA here is from genome assembly GCF_002007445.2 of Ailuropoda melanoleuca. Lineage (NCBI taxonomy): Eukaryota > Metazoa > Chordata > Mammalia > Carnivora > Ursidae > Ailuropoda > Ailuropoda melanoleuca. The sequence goes on from NC_048228.1 coordinate 73,199,770, forward strand.
AAAAGTAGAAGGTTTGTCTTGTGACAGTCTTTTCCTCCTACATTTTATCTATATCAGTTAGAAGTAGGTTTGGATACAAGTTAATAGTGACTACAAATAACAGCTGCTTAAGTAAGATAGAAACACATTACTTTTGTTTAGGTCTGAAGGCAGGCCTTCCAGGGCTGACATAGGGCTTTGTTTTACAGATTTATAGGGCTTCACTTCATTCTAGCCTATTCATTCTTTCTGAGCAAATCACTTCCTGCCTTAACATGGCCCCTTCATCCTCAGCCATCATATTTACATCCAGCCAGAAGGAAGGCAAAAAAGACAAGGCAAAAGGGACATGTGGCCTGTGCCAGCTGTGTTATAAGGAATATTCTTCTTTCATCTCACTGTTCAGAACTTAAATCACATGAGCAAACCAGCTACTAGAGAGGCTGAAAAACGTAAGGGATTATTCTGGGCAACCAAGTGCTTAGCCAATAATAGGGATTCTAATACTATAGAAATATAACTAGAAGTTGGCTGATTTTATTAATATTTTACAAGAACACATGCCTTTTGGCTTTAGTGATGATCTCGCTTATAAGCATATATTTCTTTTTTTGTTGATTTCTGTTATCTTCATTCTTTTTCCATAGATTCTCAGGTTTTATTCTTTTGTTCGTTTGCTACTTTTTTCATTTAAACATTAGAATCTTTAATTGTCAGGTTTCCTACTCTTCTGTTATAAACACTGATGGCTACATATTACCTTCAAAATATTGCTTTGACTGCATTTCACAAGTTTTCTGTGTAATACTTTTCATTATTTCATTTTATTTAATTTTAAATTTCCTTTAGAATTTATTTCTTCAGTCATAGTTACTAAGAAGTATACTTTTTAAAAATTTCCAAAATAATGGGGAATTTTTATTTATTTTTTGTTGTTGATTTCCAGCTTAAGCTGAAGAAAGATGTTCTGTTTGATGCAGATTTTAATTTGTTGACACTAGCTTTATAGCTTAGTGTGTGAGAACAATGTTTATTCTTAAATGCTGTGTGGAGAGTTCTACATATAACTTTTCAAAACAAAATTGTTACTTGTATTATTTAAAATTTTTTTCATGTCTTCCTTTTTATTTCATCTTATTTTACTTTTTATTGAGGTAAAATTAACATACAGAGTCATATTAGTTTCAAGTGTACAACATAATATTTCAACATTTCTATACATTATTCAGTAATAAGTGTAGTTACCTTTTGTCACCAAACAACATTATTACTATCTTATTGACTATACATTCTCCATGGTGTACTTTTCATCTCTATGACTTATTTATTTTGTGCCTGGAAGTTTGTACCTCTTAATCTCCTCTATCTATTTCACCCATACCCCTACCCACCTCCTCTCTGGCAACCATCAGTTTGTTTTCTGTATTTAAGAGTCTGGGTTTTTTTGTTTCGTTTTGTTTTTTGTTTTTGTCTCTTTTACTTTTACTTTGTTTGTTGAATATTGGTTGCTTATTTATTAAATTGTCAATAGCAGTTTCAAACTAAAACAAGTTCTTAAGTGTTCATTGACAGAGAGAATGACATTTGAATGTTCATATTAGAAAGAATTTTTTCCTAATTGGGGAAATTAAATTTAAAATAAAGCTTTCATTTGGGGCACTTCGGTGGCTCAGTCAGTTAAGTGTCTGACTCTTGATTTTAGCTCAGGTCATGATCCAGTGTCATGAGATCAAACCTTACATTAGGCTCCATACTCAGTGCAGAGTCTGGCTGAGATTCTCTCTCCCTCTCCCTCCTCCTCCCCCTTTGCCCTTCCCCCTGCTCATACACACTCTCTCTCTCTCTCTCTCTCTCTCTCTATATATATATATATATTGAATAAATAAATAAATAAATAAATAAAATCTTCAGAAAATAAAATAAATCTTTCATTGAGAAAATACACCCTCAGGTTGCTACAATGCACAGTATGTTTCAATTCATCTCATATATTACCAATATAGGTATTGAAACATTTAATAATTCAGAATGACTATATCATAAGCATGCATGTATAAAGTTCTGCAAAATGTATTATCTCTTTTAATTTTCACAGCAAATTTGTAGATTGAATTAATATTGTGATTTTATAGATGTGGATAATTCTGCTCAGGGAATTTAAATAATTTGCTAAGCTCAAAGACTAACTTATTTTTCTTTTCTTTTTTTTTTTTTAAGATTTTATTTATTTATTTGACAGAGATAGAGACAGCCAGCGAGAGAAGGAACACAAGCAGGGGGAGTGGGAGAGGGAGAAGCAGGCTCATAGCAGAGGAGCCTGATGTGGGTCTCGATCCCATAATGCCGGGATCACGCCCTGAGCCGAAAGCAGACACTTAACCGCTGTGCCACCCAGGCACCCCCTAACTTATTTTTCTGTTCCAAGTTGAGTGTGTTACTCATTGAATCCTCAAAAAGCACTATTTTTTGTCCATAAAACATTGATTTGTCTCAACACCAATCAAAATAGATAATTAACTTTCATATTCCTGTATTATCTCTATTGCCTATATTGTTTGGTTCTTTTCTGATTTTGCAGACAGGCTTACATTAAAAAAGAGAATTATGTGGAGTGACTTTAAATTTTTTCTGACTCAGTAATCTGTCAAATGAAGTAAGACCTGGGAGTATTGTTACTGATTGGAAATTAATCATCCTTTTTCTTATTTGTCCATATCTGTGTCAACTGGGATTTTATGAAATAATTTAAATTGAGCATGATTTTGGCAAATTACCCAAGTGCATTCAATATTAGATATCAAGATTAGGTGACAAGAATCATTTCTTGATGAAAGTTAATTTTAATTATCTCAAAAACTATTTCTATATGTTAGACTGCAGGTCGCAATATATTTTTTTTCTATCTCTAAGGAGCAATTGTAATTGGTCTATCTATTGAAGGTAAGAAAATATAATAGTTTATATTTCCCATTTATTATAACTTATTCAAATGAAGGTAAACTTTCTTGATAGCTTAGCAAAATTCAAATGATATAAAATTGTAAGAGTAACTAGGAAAATGAAGTTATATGTAATAATTTAAAGGAAAAATGCACAAGAATTTAACTGTATTAAGAAATACATATATGTGTTATGTAGCTATATTCAAAAATATTACATCTCTTTTTTTCTTTCCTCCTTTAAAAAAATCCACAGGATGACTTTTGCAGCTGTTACAATTGGAGTAACAACGATATGATTTGCTCTCACATCTGAAGGGCTCAAAAAAAGCAGACAAAATAGATAAAGCAACACTTAAAAAAAAAAATTAGATATCAGGCAATGGAGGATGGTGATCCCTGAGACACAGGAAACAAACAAGGCAAGACTGATACCTTTGAGAGAGTTTAGAAACTGTAGCATGGGTGGGACAACTAAAGCAGAGCCTGAAGGATTTCATAAGTTGAGGAGTTGAAGCTGTAGAAACCAACCCAGCTATAGTCCATAGGACGGACTACCAGAGGGAAAGAACTCTGGAGATCTGCAGAGGGAACCCTGAGTGTTCTGAAAAATTACCCATTAGAGCAGGTGTATGAGGAATCAACTTTAGGAGAAGAACCTTCCAAAGAGAAAGAGGGAACATTTCCCAGCTCTCACACAGGCTGATATCAATGCCTAGTCTCATGAACTGGATTAGAGAAGTTATAATTCACAAAGCATTGAGTAGAGAATTCAGGGAGATATTGCCCCATTACTAGGGGATAATTAACCATGGACAGCCCTGCTCAGGACCTACCTATCAAATCACAGAAGCAAGACCTGAAAGGATCAAACCATTTCCAAGTAAATTCACTACATCCCAGAATGAAGTTTATGAAGATGTATAAGAATGCAAAAATATCCAGCACTTAACAAGGCAAAACTCATAATGTTTGTCACTCAATCAAATATTATTCAAGGCGGTAAAACACAGTCCACAGAGGAGAGAATAACCAATCAGTAAAAACTGACCTGAATTTTAGAATCAGCAGGAAGGAACATTATAACTGTAGTACATTTAGTGAAATGGTCAAGTAGAGACACAGAAGATACAAATAAGATCCAAATCAAACTTCTAGCAATTAGAAGTACAAAGACTGGGATGAAAAATACACTGGATGGGATTAATGGGTAATAATGGATTAATTAGGCATGACAAATAAAAGCTTAGTGAAATTGAGGACATCAGAGTCATAACTATCCAAAATATCTGAAAGAACAGAAATGAGTTGTAGAATAACTTCAAACAGAGATGTTCAAACTAAAATCTTTCCAAATTTAATGAAAATGTTAAATTTACGTGTCTTAAATTTTCAGGATATATTTCAAAAGTGCAGCCAAGTGGATTCCCGGGTAAGTTGGATGTGGAGTTTGAGAGAAATAGAGTTAATAGAGTTAAGTTAATAGAATTAAGTTAAATTCTGTGTATTTACCAATAGGAATTGTAATCAAGATCTTGAAAAGGCATGGACATTCCCATGTAACACTAATCATAATAGCCAAGATGTGGAAACAACCTAAATATTCATTGACAGATGAATAGAAAAAGAAAAAATGGTAGATACATACAATGGAATACTATCTGAGCTTTAAAAGGAAGGAAATTCTGTAATATGTGACAACATGAGTGAAATAAGCTAGCCACAGAAAGCTAAATATTATATTATTCCAATTAGATGAGGTATCAAGAATAGTTAAATTCACAATATCCCATTTATTTAAAAAAATTTTTTTACATTGCTCTGTATCTACAAAAGTTTAAATTTGTATGTGGTTAAATCTACTGACTTTAATTTTATGTCTTCTTTCTGCTTTTATGTTTAGAAACAATTTATTAAAGAATCAAATAATATTTACATTTTTTTTTGCTATGTCTGGCTTTCCTTCTGATTTCACCATTTAATCAATTTGGGTGTTATTTCATAATGTAAAATATCTATGATATCTTTAACAACATGGAAAAGGCCATCCATCTTCAGCTTTCTATGAGCAGCCATGCCTCCTTTTCTTGTATTCAGAAGAAATCACATTAGCTTATGTGTTAATTTGTACACTGAAAAATTTTTATTGAGCACATACTAGATATTGGGTAACATTCCCTGTCCTAGAGATAGAGCAATGAATGAGTGAAAGACTGAACCATATTTTCCTTTGTGGAAAGGAAAACTATAACAGAAAAAAAGTGTTAAAATTGCCATTTAAATGGCATTAAGAGAACAAAAGCTAGAGATAGAGAATAGCAAAATATGGGAAAGATGGGTGGAAGAAACTGCTTTCTAAAATTTGGTCAAAATCATATTCTATGAGATGATGTTGAAGAGAAGGCAGGAAGAATGAGAAGAAATTTTGCAGTGATAAGAGCACTTAGAATTGTTGCCAGGTGCAAAGTGGGGTAGGGATTGAGGTTATTCAAGAAAATAGAACAGGGTAGGATGACAGAAGATGAAGTCATAATCAGGGGGCTAGATCCTTCACAACATGGTAAGAAATGATCATAATTATAGCTCATAATAAATAATAAATAGATGAACAGTTAGAATGCCCAATTAAGCTCTTGGAATTTGTATCACATAACTGAAGCTGTAGCTGGCCTGTTGAAATCATTTTTTTATTCAATAAGAATGGCCTTTTGATATTATAACCATTCCACTTGAAGCTAATGTTTCTCAGATGTACTGCTATTATTGTTATGGTGATAAAAAGTATTTTTCAAATCTAATACCATAATTTTGTACAATAAAAAAAGATTTTGGAGACAGAATCATTCTGATAAAAATATAAACTTGTTGAAATTTTCAAATACTTTTCTGTAGCAATTCACTATTTCTAGAAATAAAAACTACTTAACAACGAGAGGTAGCCTCATTTGTAATATTGAAGGCCCTCTGTGAAAGGGATTTGTTTATGCAATAGTTCATTTTTAGCTCAAAAAAAATTTGTCCAGAGATAATTTTCTTCATTTATAAAAGATATTAAATATTAATTTATAAAAGATATTAAATATTAAATGTTCTAAATTGCTCTTATTTACAAGAATTGATTCATCTTAAAAACTCCTATCAATACTACTACTACTACTAACATTTATTGGATGATTACTATGTACCAGACACTGTTATAGGAAATTTTTTGTGTATTAACTTATTTATCATAACAACTCTGTGAGATACTATTTTTACCACATTCTTTTTTCAATCAAGGACACTAAAATTCAAACAAATTAAGTTCATTCCCTTCTTCATAGTGCTAATAAATACTGAAGTTGGGATCTAAACGTAAACAATTTGGCAATAACAGCTAGAGCTTAACTTCTCCGCTAAAATCTCTTTATATGTATTTTTCATTTTTCCTCCTTATTTTGGTGTTGGTGGAATTAGATTCATTTTAAAAAATCATACAAGAGCACTATTATCTGGTGTGTTGAAAAAATGGTGACTCCTATTTATTAAAATCATCCTTATGATAAAACATAATTTAAGTTGCAGAAAGATTTTTTTCACTTCAGTTATATTAAATTAACAGTAAATTTAGGCAGTCATTTTATCACTTTTTCACTACAATAGCCCTGTAGGAAAGATTGTGTTTTGTGACTTTCCCACTCTCCCCTCATTTTGCTGCTTTTGGGGTCAATAGTGGGGAACAATGTTCATGATGGAGCTCTTAGAGGCAGGGACATCCAGAGTAAGAACTGAATGATAAGTAGGAACTAGGAAGGTACAAGAGGACACTTCAGAATGATAGTGTGTAAAACATGTGAATTTAAAGGAAAAAAAAGGAGTACCATGTGGCTGGAATATAATTGATAAAATAATGGGATTTTATGTTGGAAAGATAAGGAAGGGTCAAGTCATAGAGTCTTGTAACCTAACTTAGGAAGTTTAGACTTTATTCTATGTACTCTGGGAGATATTGAAGGTATATGCATGGTAATATGTGAAATTTGTCATTCTAGAATTACTCTGGCTATAGTGGAGATAGTGGGAAAAGGGGGTGGAGGAAGACTGAATGCAACGACATCACTGAAGAGATTTTTGTAGTGATCCTAGCAAGAAATGATGTTTCTTCAAATAGATGTAGGAAATGTGAACATAAATAGATCTGAGATCCAATTAGGAGGTTGGATAGATCTCAGCGATTAGTTAGATATAGGTTTTAAAGGGAAAAAAAGTATCCAAGATTAATTCCCTGTCTCTGGCTTTCAAGACTGGATGAATAATAAAAATGACACTACTAACTAAAATGGAGAGCATAGGTAGATATACATGTAGTTGGAATGGGGAGTAAGTTGGAAGGGGAAGATAATGAGTTGGTTTCATTGACTTTAAAGTCCCTGAGGACCTGAAGGAACTTAACTGCAATCTGAGCCAGAGCTAGAGATTTAGGAATAATCAGAAAATTTGTATTCCCTGAAGCAATGGATGTGGTCATATGACATCAAGAGACAATGTATCTGAGACACAGAAGAGAATTCTTAAGCCCTAGCATGGAGGAACATTGTCATTTACAAAAGAAGCACAAATATGGATGCCTCCAAATAATACCAAAAAAAAAAAAAAAAGGAACCCAAGAGGATCACTATGTTCTTTTACAAATGTACTTTCAACTGGACGATCTTAAAATATTAAAATTATTCCACTTCACCAACATCCTTGAGTTAACCTTTTCCCCTAGCTAGATGGATTTGTTCTAGAGTTATACTATACAAATATACTAATTTGGTAGTCTCAGAAAGACAGACAGAAAATGGCATTTACATGTTGGGTTCAACCCTAAAGAACCCAGATCTAGAAAAATTTTAGGAACAAGAGTCCCATTATTCTGAAATCACAAATTGGTTTGGATCCCTATTACATTAGACACTCAAATTCCTGTATTTTTTTATCGGTTGTGTTTCATTCTCAAGATATCTAAAGAACAATTACATTTGGCACTAAATACATCAAGGAAATGATATATTGTATAGATGTAGTATTGATGTAAAGATTCCTCATTAGTCAAAAACTTTAGAAAACTGAGACCCCAAAACATATTCCTGCTCTTTTTTTCTCTTTGAGAAATGACACTAGTTATAGTTTTAGAAAATAAAAGAGAAAAATAGTACTCTGGTTCTGGTTGAAAAAAATGAATACTTACAAGAGGTTTTTAGATATAATTTAATATCATTAACCCCCTTTTCCCTTAGCACAAGCAATTAAAAAAATGAATGTATATAAGAAATTTTAAGAAATTTCTAGCATTGTATTTTTAAAAGTCAATAGCCTTATTGTAGAACAAATAAATACCATGCTTCTTGGAATTTTGATGATTCTTTTGCTCTGTCCAAATCATATATTTTACAATGATTGCAACTATCAGCAAAGAAAATATTTGGAAGATTAAATGATATTTTCAATTCCTTTTTTCTGAAATGAAAGAAGTTTTATCCTTGTGATTACAAGTGTTTGCTTGAATTTTATTTTAATCTAGTCTCATAATGATTATAAATCTTACCCACCTGAGTTTATCCATCTTTTTGGTTGAGTGTAAAGATAGTTCTTGCTGTGGTAGAGAAACTGTCAGGAACAAAATGTGTCATGTTCTATTTGTGCAGTAGATTTTGTTCTTTTTAAGATCCCACACTGTATGCTTTTCTGTTGGTTTTTTGGGCAGGAGTATAGAATAAAATGTGACATGTTTAGGTGTGATGATTCATTTTTGTCTCTCTACCTTGAACACTGGTTATTTTACCATTGTCAAGTGACTGCAGGCTATTAAAAAAGTCCCACTCAGGTGTCAAAACAAAAGGAATAAGTAAAGGAAACATACTTATTAGAGGTTTTGTATATACTTGCTGGAGCATGCCACTAATTGTTATCACTGAATCCCTGGAACAATACTTCAAGGTAGGAATAACTATGCCCATTTAACGGATTAGGAGATGGAAGCCCAGAAGTCTTATATAACAGCTTGATGTTCCATAGCTGTTGAAGAGTGGAGGCAGAAGTCAAAAACCTTCCTTGTTCCAAGAGCACATTACTCCAATTTTCTTTTAGTTTGGAATTTCACAGATAATGCTTACATATTGTATTTTAGAAGCATTTGATAATAATTATAATGTTAATAATCAGTGCACACATGGTTCCTACTGTGTGCCAGGCACTACCTTACATAAATTACCTCACACTGTATGGAATTTATCCCATTATTCTTTCCACTTCATAGGTGAGGAAGATAGTTTTATCACCACACATCATCCAGCTGATAGCTAATAAACAATAAAATTGTGATTCCATCCCAGTAGGTTATTTCAGGGTCTCTTTAATAATACATTTACTACAATATTTTGAAAACCATTCCAGGGGTTTCTGGATTTTTGGAGTCTACCAAGAATTAAACACCCACAGGAGTCCATTAATCCTGACATTAGGAGGTTGGTCTTAAACCAACTTTAAGGAAAGCAATAAATATATTTATGGCAAAATCTAAACTGTGTTATGGATTTTGTTACTATAAAGGACTGTAAAGAAGCAGTGCAATAGAGAAAGGAAGCAAAAAAGAAAAAAGGCAATTTAAAGCTCCAGCTGATTTAATCAGCCAGAGTGGTACTAATGGAGAGTGTTATTTCCTTTTAAGTTAAATGTGCTTTTGTTTAAGCAAAATACTTTGATGGCCTCAATTTGACCTAAAAGAAGAGACAAGTGGGGCCAAAGGTGATGAGAAGAAAAACAGTTTCTCGAACTTTGCAGCAGGCAGCGAGGAATCTGAAGATAAAAGAAGGGTCTTAGGTGTCCAAGTGAGTGGATGAAGAGATATTAATTTTAATGGAATTATAAACAAAAAGTAATCTCAGCAGGCTGAAACACTTGGGCCATCTCAATTGACATTTGTATTTTTATCAAGAATGATAATATGGACCTTCTAATTCAGAGGCAGTGTATCTTGTCAGAAGTCCCCATCTGATTGAACATCATGGGCAGCCAGCCAAAGAACAGCCTGGATAACATAGAGGGGTTGCCTTATTCCTTGTCACATGTATTTAAGGATTTAACTGTTCAATTTCTCTTCAATCATGATACATGATCTTGGATTCTTTACAATGCCTCAGGGCAAAGGAAACTAATTCTACACATATCATGAATAATATAGCATCTTTGAATAAGATGTCAGAATAAACCCTTTTACAGTCAAGCAATTTCTAAGATGAATATCTTGAAGTTTTATGATTATTTGTTGAAAGTTTGAAATAGAAGACCGTACAATAGAGCTCTGATTTCCACATATCAAAATATTGATATGCCAAGACTCATTCCACTATTTGCAATAGATTTATTTGCACTGCGTGTATTTTAAACTGTACATGAGTTTTTTCATAGTTTTTAAAAGTACTCAAAAATATGTTTTTAACTTTTAAAAAACATTTTAAAAACCAGAGCTATCAGGAATAATTAGCTAGTGGTCTAACATGTTTAATACTCAAATATGCATCAAGAATAGGTTGGATAAAATAATCTTATGGTACTATACATTTTATATATGTAGCACTTACATAGCCATGTACAGATTGGGAATAAGAATGTATAGTAGTGGATGGACTGAGAATAAAAAAATTATATCCAATATTATGGATGAATATGTGTGATTTCATTAGTTAAAAAACTGATTAATCCATTATGTTAAAACTATTTACTCTTGTGAGGTTGTAAATTGGAAGAGGATATGAGGGAGTCTTCTTGGATTCTGATAATGTTCTCTTTGACTTGTCTACTGGTTATATATGTGTTTAATTTGTATCAGTTCATTGATTTGCATACTTGTGATCTGTACTTTTCCATATGTGTATTCTACTACATAAAAAGTTTACATTAAAGGAATATACATACATATGTATTCATTATATATATATATTCAACATCCTCAGTGTATTGGTCTTATTTGAAAAATGGGTAAAAATGATTACTTTGATGTGTTTTTAGAAGCATGTTTGCCAATAAGTCAGTAATGAGTGCTCATCAAAGCTAAAATCACTGGTAAGCTATTTTATTTTTATAAATATTCTAACACTAAGCACTAGTTCATTTCATAAACATGATCACTTCTACATCTAGTCTTTGTTCTAGAAATGAAAAATCATGCATGGCTATATTTTCAGTTAAGGAGTCATTTAGAATATGTAACAATAGATATATCTACTTAATATGTTAATATCAATGACATTTTAAGTTGTAGTCAAAGTCTATCACCTTAGATTATTTTTCTTTGCAAAGACTTTTTAAAAAATGTTATTACAAATCAGCTATGGAATAAATGTCATAGGAATAAAAGAGAAAACATAAGGAATAGAGTCGATAATACTGTAATATCAATGAAATGGGATAAACAGCAGATATACTTGTGGTGAACATAGCATAATGTATAAACTTGCCAAATCACTAAGTTGTACATGTGAAACTAATGTTGACATTGTGTGTTAACTATACTCAAATAAAAAAATGTTATTACATAATATGTATTTTAAGAGTCACATAAATTAATTTTGGCATAAAATGAGGTAAAAATAAAATAAATAGAGTTCTAAAATTACATAGTTACAGGTCTGAATTTTCCTCAATTTGTTTCTAAGGTCTTTAAGGTTTGGAAGATTTCTTCATTTTGAAATCCCCTCCTGTACCTAGCATTATACTCTGTCTTGATAGGTTTCAATAGAAAATTGACAGTGAATGAACACCTTTGATTCTTCAATTTGTTTGTAGATGTATATCCTGATATAAGACAAGGTTCTATACTTACTGTGATATTCATATTGTACAATGATTAGGTGGAAGGAACTGAATGAAGATACAAAGGAAATATAGAGCAGAAAGAGTGCTTGATCTGAAGGAGCTTACTCACTATTTGGTGCTGATTGAACAACACTATTACCTGGAGGTGTATCTCTCCTACTTGCAGATATAAAAAAATACTTCCAAATTATTTTCACTTTTCTCAACATCCTTGAGTTTAGCCTAAGAAAGTTGGCAAGGTTTTTATTTCTAATCTGATTAATATCTAATTTTATATCATCAGTGGTAGAAATGAGCTCAATTTTGGTTTTGTTTCTAGTCCATTCTCTCTATCAGCAAAAGTCTATAGACTGGAGAATCTAAGAGGGAAAAAAAAACTATGATAATCAAGGAAGATACAAAATAAAAACATCCATACACTAATACAGTTTATAGTTTTCCTGTATATTTTTAGTCTAAGAATATCACCAAAATATTACAATCCTCTTATTCACTATCCTAATAGGTACTTGATTTTAAAGGACTTTAAAATATGTAAATTAAGAAAATAATCTACTGTCATATATTATTATAAGGGTGTTATGAGTTGAATTGTATCTCTCCAAAAGATATGTTGAAGTCCTAATCCTCAGTTCCTTGGCAGGTGACCTTATTTGGAAAAAGAGTCCTTGCAGATGTAGTTAGTTAAGAAGAGGTCATATTGGCCTAGGATGGGCCCTCAGTCTGACAGACAGTCTTTATAAGAAGAAGAGAGAGAAACACCCAAGGAGAAAACCATATAGAGAAGCAGGCACAGAGGGAAGTCAGCCATGTGAAGACCAAGGCAGCTTGAAGTTTTGCTGCCACAGGCAGTGAATGCCTGGGTCCACCCACAGTTAGAAGAGGCAAGAAACAATCCTCTCCTCTTGGTCAATTTACTTCACCTTTTTGAGCATAAGTTTTCTCATTAATAAAAAACTGGATTGTTATTAAAGATTAAATGAGTTAAACACAGAAAATTCTTTAAAGGAAGACCTGAGGGGCGCCTGGGTGGCGCAGTCCTTAAGTGTCTGCCTTCAGCTCAGGGCGTGATCCCAGCGTTCTGGGATCGAGCCCCACATCAGGCTTCTCCACTGGGTGCCTGCTTCTTCCTCTCCCACTCCCCCTGCTTGTGTTCCCTCTCTCGCTGGCTGTCTCTCTATGTCAAATAAATAAATAAAATCTTAAAAAAAAAAAAAAGAAGACCTGAAACTGTTCAACAAGGATACTTACTATCATTTTATGCATTTCTATGTATTTCCTATCTTGTGTAAAGTTTTGCATGTTACTTTGTAATTAGGGGGAAAAGAATAATAAAGGTTATTTAGAAAGGATGTTTAACATTTATTGGGAGCTAGCTATGTGCCAAACACTGTGTTAAATATCATGAACACATTATATCATTTAAATCTCACATGTATGGTATGTATTATTTCTAGTCACTTATTACATATGAGGGTGACAAAGTTCAAAGATGTGAAATAAAATGGCCAAGGACTCACAGATCGTAAAGGACAGAATAAATCTAGATCATTCAAACTTCAAAACTTTTTTTTTAAAGATTTTATTTATTTACTTGAGAGAGAGAGCAAGAGAGAGAGAGTTCAGATGGAGAGGGAGAAGCAGACTCACCGCTGGGCAGGAAGACTCATGAAGGGCTCCATTCCAGGACCCTGAGACCATGACCCAAGCTGAAGGCAGCCACCTAATCCACTGAGCCACCCTGGTTCCCCTCAAACTTCAAAACTTTGCTAATTACGATGCTGTATTACCTTTTGGGTCCCTTATCAATTTCTCCCCACCACCAAATAATACCAACTTGTGTGAACTGATTAGGCTCTGTGTGGTGTAAATAATGTTGATGTAGTGAAGTTATTTTCAATTTACTTTTCTATTCTTTTACACTGTGACATGCAAGTTAAAAAAGAATAACCACATCACTTCTCTATATTATCAGAAAGCCTAATTGTTAATTCACAACTTTAGAAGTGTTTGGGGTGAAATCTGAGACTGGCCCCTGTACACATAGGGCAAGGAGAGACCAAAGGAGGTGAAACATTGCAGGTTGGTAAGTGGCAGGTTTAATAAGCAAAAGAACTTACATATGAGGCTTGTCTTGGGAATCCACAAGTACAGCAGATCTCTGCCCCTAAGCGCTAGAATCTTAAAAATTTATATAGCAGTCTTACCTAGGTCCAGTCACATATTTAGACCAGATGATCTCAACAAGACCTTACTTTTTCAAGACTACATCTTTGAAACAGCTGTTAGTGTGGGAATAGGAGGCGAGAGGTATATTCCAAGGACAGGGGAGGGGTGAAGGAGCCTCTGATAACCCAGGTCCAGCTAACTAGTCAACCAGTGGTCTTATCCTCTCAACGACCAATTCCAACACTAATTTAGAGCCTATGGTTTTAGTCCACCCTGAAACCCTCATATTTTTTAATGACTTCTTGTGCCATTTCACTGCCTTTATGTAAAATATTGCTTTTTAGATAGGACAGTGTATGGGCTATAAATTGGGACTAAATTTCAATTTAAAGACCAGATAAGAGAAGCATATAATGCCCCCAACCAAATATCATAAACACCCTTGCAAAGACTAACTATAATATTGTATGCAGTACTTTTATTGAAGGTTATCAGAGATGAATATGACAATCTTCTCTTATTATCCCAACATATAAAATTAGGATCTCAAGAGTTTAAAAGTCACTTAAAAGTAAAACATAATTTTCTTGTTATGTGAACCTATTTCTTATTTAACCAAACAAATGTTATTAATAATTTCTTCTATTTTTTCTCTTTTGAAAATCCAGTCTTACCTATTCTTTTTAAATCTGCCTGGAAGTCAATGGTCTGATAATTATAACTATAAAAGGGCTTTGTAGCTGGTTTGCAAGATTTATTTTTTCCTAAAGGAAGACTTTTATTGAAGGGTTGTATGTCTGAACACTTAGATGTTTCAGATTCTCTTAGAACTACTTTCTCATTTGTTTAACATCAGAATACTTTCTTTGATACTTCAGGAAAGAACCAACTTTTCCAAATCTTTCCCTGAATCAAAATATAATACTTGTTTTCTTAAGACAACAGAACTGCTAAAATGAATGTATCAAAAATGGCTCAAAAACAAGAAAAATGTATTTCTTACTCACATAAAGTTCCAGTATGGGTACTACTGGTCAATGATGGCTCTCCTCAAGATAATTTGGGATCCAAGCTTCTTCACCTGTAGCTCCACCATCTTCAATACTTAGGTTTGCAGTGCTTGTCTTCATTACTCTGACAGCTGAGGCAACAATGTGGTCATTTGCACCTAGGAATACTTATTGTTCAGAAAATGATAGAGACCTCTTTTGCTTACATTGACTAGCAATAGATAAATCCCCAAACTTGTCTGCAATGTTAGGAAATGTAGTCTTGTGGTATGCATGGAAAGAGGAGTACAAGTTTGCTTAATAGATTTGCCAGTCACTCTCACGTTCTTGAACCTGAATCATAGTAGAAATGGTCAAGGGCAAAGAACTAGAAGAAGATTAACTCATGCTCTCCTACTATAACCAGGGAAAGAAAACTTACCCATGTGTAGCAAGCCAATGAAATGAGAGATTAGCAGCCAACAAAATATGGTCCAAACGAGTCAGACACATAGCCTCTATTGCCAGTAAAAGCCAATATTGTGGAAAATGCTCTTGAGAGGTGCTTGCCTTGGGAGACTGGGAAAATTGTGGGGAGAGAAAAAGTCAGTCTGCTATTACCTTGTTTTTTGTCAGCATTTCAGTGGATAGTCCGATGCCTTAGTGCTGTGATACTGAGGACTTATTTGGAACCACACATGTGAGTGACTCAGAAAAGAGAGAATGAAGAAATGGCATCCTGTCTCTATATTCTTCTAGTTATTCCTAGGGCATTCCAGATAAATCAATGTTTCTTAAAGAGTTAAATTTAAGATTTAGGACTTTTTAAAGAAATATTTTAGTACCTTATGTGGGAGACAACAATACAATACCTTATATTTAATATCATATTTATTGTATAATCATGGGGTACTTAAAGGGAACAAAATAAACTTTCTTTCTTTTAGCCTCTTAAAATATCCACAGAGTTAGTTTAAGATTATTACTTACTTATTTAGTTACTGGATTTTAAAATAATGCACTTTGGTAGGAACAAACTATAAGTAAAGCAAAATACCTGACATCTTTAAACCAGTTGTAGTAGCAGTAAAGAAACAAAGTCTGAGATTCAAGTGAATGCATGTGGTTGCACATGATTGGAAGGTCCCATCCCTAGAACACTGCTGGATTATAGACAACATGGAGCTCCCCAGAAACTAGTTACCCCCATTAATAGGCAAACTGTTCATATAGCTGTTCAGAAACTTAAGGAGAGTTAACTTTCAGGTTTCACCAATTATACAAGGCTATACAGAATCTGGCTCTTTTTTACTACTTTAATCTCACCTTACACCATTCTCAAGCTCATTTAGTACACTGCTCATGGTATCTCTTTCTGCTTGCAATATTCTTTCCCCGGTCTTTTCAAGCATCTTTCCTTTTTGTCATGCAGATCTCCTCTCCAGTGTCATCACATTAGAGAGGTTTTCCCTGACTACCCTGTGTAATATGTTGCTTTTCATCCCTACCCCTGAGTCACTCTATCAAACCACTGTTTTATCTTCTTCATGGTACTTAAACTACCCAAAATGACCTTATTTATATATTTTATTTTTCTCCTTGTATTCTAAGCTTGAGAAGAAAAGAAAAGTACATTTGTCTATCTTGTTCATTACCGGTGCATTTCCAGACCCAAGAACAATGGTGGGCTGATTAAGGATACAGTTGATATTTGTTGAATGAAAGACAGTGGATGTTGATAAGTGGGTTAGACCAGCTGATATTAGTCATTGTTAGTATGTAGGGGGTTCTGAGATTGGTCCATATATTGTACATTTCTCCTGAAATACCATTTGGACAAAAGATTGTGGATCTCTTCATCAAAGCTAAGTGAATATGTAAGGCATATTCACTTAACAAGGCATATTGCTTAACAAGAAAACTGCCCTCTCTCTAATAGTTTTACTCATTGATCTTGGCAGATTTATGTTTATATCTCAGACAACTCTGAATTATTTTGTTAATGCTGGGTCAGAGTATTACGTAGTCATGGTAATGTACAAAATAATTCTTTAGGGACATCACTATGTCACAAAGGATAATTAGGCTTTGTAATTAACTAAGAGAGCAGTAATAATAATTTCTAGTTATCAGTAATCTAATTAATAATGAATAGCAATCATTATTGGTTTGACAGACTTTGTAAACAAAGTGCTATATTCCTTTTACACGTGAAAACACTGGGGTTAGAGAGGATCAGTCATCTGAGGAAAGTCATAGCTGCAACAATAATGAGGCCAGTTTTTCAACACAAGTTGTACTGATGCTAAAGTTTGTGCACCTTAACCATTTTCCTAATTGTCAGCAGCAGCAAATGTTATATTGAGTCTTATTATGTCACACAGAACTTGGATATGAGCCCAAATAGTTTGTTTTCAGAGCCCATATTTGTAACCAGGATTCTAAGCTATTTCTATCTTGCTTTAAATGTTTACTCTGGTCTTCAGTAGAGACATATCATTCTTTTAAAAAGTTATTTCATGTTACGTGGTATATTTTAAGGATTATCTTGTCAGGAAATCTCTTAATATGCACTGTGAATGAAAAAAATGAAAAAAGAAAAGAGGAAAGTGAAAAATCATCTATAATCCCCTCATTACAGAAATAACACTGTCAAGAAATCTTTGGATTAGAAAACAAAATTGCACTTAGTAGTAAGAGAGATGAAATTTTAGAAAATATAAAATCCTTTAAAACTTTCAGAATAATCAGAAAGTATTCTGATCATCAGAAGAACCATTTAAAACTCTCAGTTCTCACATAGTGTTATAGATAGAAACCACCAAAATATGCACACAAATTGTCATAGAATATGGTCACTTATCCTTTTGTCACCCAGGTCCTACTTTGAAATACAAAAATAGTAAGCCCTAGCCTATCTATCTTGTGGATGTTTTAAGGATAAAATTAGATTATAAATGTGGTGGCTCTTTGAAATATCTTCCCTTGCTGAGCACTTACCCACAACTATATTCTATTACTATGGCCTCTGACCTTTATTCTCACTTGAGAATCACTGTGTCTAAGTCGGGGCTCTCTTTGTCTCCTTCAACACAGCATGGAAAATCGCCAGACTACATACTCTCTAGTCTAATTTCTCATTCAGTACTATGATTTCTGGGAAGACATAAGTGACAAAGTTGTTAGGGAAAAAAAGGGATACAGAAAAATGTTGGAAAATAGTTTTAAGATGTTGCCATAGGTCCAATCTGTCCAGGTCCGTGCATCTCCCCTGAGCGGTAAGACTGGTTGGCAAACGATGAAGCACTGAATTATTTTCATACCCCTACTTACTTTCTTTATTCTTGGGGCTCTCATTTTACTATTTACCATTTTATTTTCAAACTCTCTTTATTCCTGTATCTTTTCTACCAGTCTTTAAATATCTTATTTTTTTCTCGTCATTGTCTTATCTGATATCTTATTTCCACGAATAGTCTCTTCATACTGTTGTCCATATGCACTGATTCTACTTACTTCCCTCCTCAGGTATACTTTCTTAAAATCAGTTATGAAGTAATATATGCAGTAATAAACATTTCAAGTTAAAAGAATTTATAATTATAATCCAGAATCTCAGTCTCACTTCCCAAAGTAATATTTTCAAAGTCAATCTCAGGTCCTAAAGTCCACCCGTTGTCTCCAGGCATATGGCCGTCTCTCAGATCCTCTCACAAAGAGAGCTGAATTTTTCTAGGTGGGGCAGAGGAGCTCTGGTGCTTTGTGTCACTTCTTCTTACAGGGAATGTCTGCCCTTTTTTTTTCTTAATGGCTCACCTTTAGATCAGGACAGACTCATTTCCCTTTCGGTTAACTCAAAGTTGACCACCAGTACCCTAATTAAATTTGTAAAATCCATTCACCTTAGTCATATTCTATCAGAAGCAAATCACAAATTCCACATACATTTAAAGAGAAAGGAATTGTACAATCCTGTGGTTTTCAGAAGCTAGAAATCTTGGGAGCCATATTAGATAGAATTCTGCCTACCATAGATTCCTCAGTGTAATGTTTGCATTTGATTCTGTTTATGATGGTTTTTCTATAAATATATCAAATTTTATGTAAACTAAATTATATAAGTCTTTTTCTTTCTATCTTTTGGATTTACGTCTTGTTAGTAAATCTTTTCCCATTCAGATATATGAGAACAACATATATGGTGGGTTTTTTTTTTCAAGTGTTTTTACAGCTTTATTTCCTTCTTTATTTTTTCTTATTACATTTTTGGTATTCTTTGACGCATCTAGATCTTTCTTTTTCTTTTTTTCTTCCTCTTTTTTGGTAAATGTTGTTACTTGAAGATCTTCCCAGTTGCCCCAGTGCTATTTATGGATTAATGCATTTTTTACCTGCTGGCTTTAAATGTCACCTTTATCATAATAAATGTTGTGAGCAGTTCGTTCTTTCGCTAAACATCTCAATTCTATTTCATAAATCCGTCTATTTTTTTCTGCAACAAAAGAAAATATGTTTTTTTTTAAAATTTCTGTGGCCTTGTACATGTATCTACTCTCTTGGAGGAGTATTATCCACTATTTTCTTTTCTTGTACTCAGAATTTTCTTGGATATTTCCAAATGTTTATTTTTCCATGTATATTTCAGAAACAATTTCTCTAAGTAAAAATAGTATTGGTAATTTTAATAGGGTCATGTTATGCTATATAACTTATGAATAATTTACATTATAACAATATTGCATGTTATATTGATGAATAATGGATTTGATTTAGTTAATTATTTTATATCCTTTAATAGTTTTACTTTTAGAGGTATTTATGCATTGGGTTCAGCAGATGTCCTGAATTTTACTTTCATGTTTCATTTTATAAATGGAATATTTTTTTTATACTTTTGTAAAGAAGTTATTTCCACTGATTTTTATAAAATTACTTTGTGTCAACAATCATTTTTTAAATGTCTTATTTTATTTTTGATAGTTTTTCATTAAATATTTTGAATTTTCCAATTATATAATCAAATAAACTGGATGTGTTGATATTTTTGCCTCTTTCTTTTTTGACTATATTTCTCTTTATTCCTGTCTTGACAAACGACATTGGAAAGTACAGCCCCCAAAATATTAAATAATAATTATAGGAGTTTTCTTGACTTTTTTATCATGAGTATAATTTGTCAGAAATTAATCATTATGCTAGAATTTGATCGAAATATATACATTATGAAACCAAATAAATAACCATCTGATCTTCTTTCTTTTTTTCCTTTTTTATGTCATGATTTTATTTTACTTTTTAATGTTTATTATTGAAGTATAGTTCCAAACAATACACAATCCTCACCAGGTAAGTGTAGTTACCATTTGTCACAATACAGTGTTATTACAATATTATTGACTATGTTCCCTATGTGGTACTTTTTATCTCCATTACTTATTTATTTTATACCTGGAAGTTTGTACCTCTTAATCCCCTTCACGTATTTCACCCACTTCCCTACTACCCTCCTTTCTGGCAACCACCAGTTTGTTCTCTGTACTTATGAATCTATTTTTATTTTGTTTTGTTTTTAGTTAGTTTTGTTTTTTAGTTCCACATGTAAGTGGAATCATATGGTATTTGTCTTTCTCTGTCTGACTTTTATCACTTATTATAATATCCTCTAGGTCAATCCATGTTGGCAAGATTACATACTTTTTTATAGCTGAGTAACTTCCATTTTTATATATGCAGACATATATAATGATATATTTATATCTAAAGGTGTTATGTGTGTGTATATATATATATATATAATTTCTTCAACCATTTATCTATCGATGGATACTTGGGTCATTTCCATATCTTGGCTATTGTAAATAATGCTGCAACAAACATAAGGCTGCGTATATCTTTTCAAATTACTGTTTTTGTTTTCTTTGGGTAAATACTCAGTAGCAGAATCACGGAATCATATGAAAATTCTATTTTTAAGTTTTTGAGGACACTCCAAATTAATTTCAACCCTGATTGCACCAAATTACATCCCTACCAACAGTGCATGAGGGTACATTGTTCTCCACAACCTCACCAGCACTTATTATTTCTTATCATTTTGATTCTAGTCATTTTGACTGGTGTGAGGTGATATCTTATTGTAGTTTTGATTTGCGTTCCCCTGACGATTAGTGATGTTGAGCATCTTTTCATGTGTCCCTTGGCCATCTTTTTCTTCTTTGGAAAAATATCTATTCAGGTCCTCTGTCCATTTTTTAATCAGCTTGTGTTTTTGGTGTTTTTGGTGTTGAGTTGTATAAATTCTTTATACATTTTAGCTATTAACTCTTTACTGAGTATTTCAACTACTTATTGAATATCTACGTATCTTCTCCCATTCATTAGGTTGCCCCTTTTTGTTTCATTGATGGATTCTTTTGCTGTGCAAAATCTTTTTATTTTGATGTAGTCCTATAGTTTATTTTGCTTTTGTTTCCCTTTCCTGAGGAGGCATATTCTCATATAAACCTGTTGCTAAGGTTGATATCCAAGAGATTATTGCCTATGCCTTCTTCTAGGAGTTTAATGGTTTCAGGACTCACATTTAGGTCTTTAATGCATTTTGAGTTTATTTTTGTGTGAAGTATGAGAAAGGGGTCCGCTTTTATTCTTTTGCATGTGGCTGTCCAGTTTTCCAATACCATTTATTAAAGATAATATCTCTTCTCCTATATATATTTTTGCCTCCTTTGTTATAAATTAATTTATCATATAAGCATGGGCTTATTTCTAGGTTTTCTATCCCATTCCATTGAGCTATGTATCTATTTCTGTGCCAGTACAATACACTTTTTATTACTATAGGTTTGTAGTGTATCTTGAAATTTGGGATGGTGATATCTCCAGTTTTGTTCTTCTTTCTCAAGATCGTTTTGGCTATTTGAGGTCTTTTGTGAAAAATCTTATTGAATCTGAAGATAGCTTTAGATAGTATGGGCATTTTAATAATATTATCCCTTCTAAGTCATGAGCATGGTATATTTTTCTATTTGTTTGTGTTGTCTTCAATGTAAAATTCATATTTTATGTATAAAATTCAAGTGTAAAAATGACAACACTTATTGATTTTACCATATTGGGCATCTATTACCATAGATCAGTTTTAGAATATGTCACAATCCCAATTTGATACTACTTTTTAATTAAAAAAAATTGGAGTGTTTGGGGGCGCCTGGGTGGCACAGTGGTTAAGCATCTGCCTTTGGCTCAGGGCGTGATCCTGGCGTTATGGGATTGAGCCCCACATCAGGCTCCTCCGCTATGAGCCTGCTTCTTCCTCTCCCACTCCCCCTGCTTGTGTTCCCTCTCTCGCTGGCTGTCTCTATCTCTGCCGAATAAATAAATAAAATCTTTAAAAAAAAAATTGGAGTGTTTGACTACCAATTTTCCACTGTACTCTTTTGCCTTATAATTTAATCTTTTCTTAATGTTTTGTTAGTTATTTTATAATTTTAATCTTTATTTTTTTATTGACCAAATTTTTTATTAAGAAATAAGATATATTTAATGTCTCCATATTACTTGGGGGTGTATTTAATATTTATTAAATGAACTGTTATTTTCATTTTACTGTCTTGTATTTCCCAGGAAATCTAGAATCTAGAACATCAATCACAGTCTTCTGGTATCGCCTCTCTCTCTTTTTGCTATTTCTATGCTCCTCTAGCATTCTCCTTCCTCTGATCTTTTACATAATTTGTTTTTTGAGGACTTTATTCTTTTCCTTATTCTTTTTCTCTCTTTTAAAGCATATTTTGCCTGGGTATCACTCATCTACATGGCTTTATTACTATTCCTTTGCTGATAGCCTCATATCAACACGTTCACCTTACACCCTTTGCCAAGACGCACACTTGTGCAACAGTGTAGGAAGCTCTCCCTTGGAATAACATATAGGCAATTAAACTTACAATTTTTGGAATAGAGTTCATTGAGTTCTTTTGCATCTTATCTCCTTACATCCCTTTGCCCTTTTTGCTATTTGATGCCAAATAGATCATAAGATACTAACTCTGTTACCTGCTTTACAAGGTTTTTTTCTGTGCTTTGGGAATACTGGTTTAGAATGTGCTCTGTCCCACTTCTCTCTTCATTCATTTCCCTTTTGTTGCTACTCCCTTGTCAACTCCCTTTGTTTACATAACTTACAGAAAGACATTTCAGTGTGTGGTTAAAGGCATGGCCTCCAGCACCAGACTGCCTTCTTTCAAATCTGATTCAGTCACTCAGCTGTGTGATTTTGAGTCTTTCTGTGAGCTTAATATCTCTCTGCCTCATGAAATAATACATCCATTACAGGGTTGTAATAATGATTTAATCAGAAACTTATAAAGTAACAGTGCCTGCCAAAAAGTAAGAACCCGGTAGATGTTTGCTCTTATTTTAGGTCCTATGTCATCTATTTCTTATTACAAAATCCAGAAGTCTCTGGAAACAAGAGTTTTGGAATTTTTTTGGCAGGAAAATCAGACCCAACTGCCCTATGCTTATTTGGAAGCAAGATCTGACTTGAATTAACGTGGTTCTATTATTTACTAATTAAAGTGAACATTTACATTTCTTTGCTAAAATAGAAATATTTTAAACACTGGAGTGCTATCCAAATCCCATCAGAGATGTTACATAACACACTATATAATCACTGTATTACCTTTCTAAAATGTGAAAAATTCTGAAGTTGGAAACACATCTGGCTCCAGGATGTCAGAAAAGGGATCATGAACTATATTATAATTTAGACCTTAGATTTAGTATCACTTTCTTGTCAAAGCCTTCCCTGAATTCCAAAACTGATTTAAAAATACCTCTTACATGCTGGCAATTTTGTTTTAAGTTAACCCCATCATAGCACTTTTGAACTATTTTATTTGCTTGTAAAGTGTGTGGTCTTTACCTGGCAACTGGTAGGTATTTAGTAATTATTTATTGCAGACTTTCTGAATAAATGTATTGGATAGAATATCCCTACACCAAAACAGTCATGTTAACATTTATTTAGTGTCTGTTGGGGATTAGATTTGATGCTGGGTAGTAAGAGCAAATGAGACACAGAATCGGTCTTTGAGTCAATTGTAATACAGTGGTTGAAACAAGAATATTGGCATGTAGGTCACTTTAAAGAGATTTATGCTTTGATAACAAAATCCACAGGTATTTTGGGAAATTTGAGGAAGTATCTTTGGGATCATGGCAATATTCCCTATGAAAAAAGCATATTTGAGCTGAGCGTGAAGGAGGAAAAGTTGTTAGCTCTACAAAGCACTCTGAGCAGTGAGAGCTAATGAGAAAAATTCGAAAGCCTAACATTGCTAGGTGAGTTTGAGGAATCAGAAAGCAAGATGATTTCCTGGAGACAAGGAAGGGTAGGAAAGGAGATTAATAAGAGCCAGGGTCGATTGACATATCTCCTGGAGACTAATTAATAATAATTGTTTTGCATTTGTAACTGGGGGAGCCAAAGAGCAAGTGAAACTGTGCTTGAGAATAAAAAACTGTGAGTCTGTACTAATCAACTGACTCTTCTAGTGAAGGTCCCATAATCTGAGATTGTCTTCAAATATAACCTTAACTAACCAGGGTTATTTCATGATCAGTATCTATAAACTTTGGTTTCCTTATCTGAAAATTTTACTGCTCAATTTCTGCCTCTTACAAGGATGACATGAGAGGAAGTGCAAAATTATTTTTGTCTAAATAGGAGACTATAAAAAATCTGAGGTACAATAAATGTCTAAGTCATTATCAAGACTACTGAAGATTAGTACATCATCCATTGCAATAGTTTTGTTAGCAATATTCTGAGATAATATTTTAAAAGTTGAAATTACTGTTCTGAGGAAGGTTAAGATTAGGGCTTACTAGACAAACCTTAATATGAACAGGCTAGACTAGTAAATTTTAGAAAGGAAAATATGATCAGATTTAGATCTCTGGAGAAATCCTCTATGTTGTTGGCTTTTATAACTCCTGTATCTAGCGTTCAAACTTATCCTATTGAAAATACAGTTATTTTAACAATATTGGCAAATTGAGGCATTTGAGTTAAGTAGAAAAAAGGGATGACAAACACAGGGGTGGACATTAGACCCCATTGTAAATTCTATTTTCTTCTATTCTGGAATTGTAGGCTTCTGGTTCATAAATTGGGTATTGAAAATACAGATTTGGATTTTTTTTCTGGATTATTTGGAAACTTAATTTCTTCTTGTAAAGAAAACAATGAATTGTGTTTTAGTATTTGATTCCTAGGCATAATGCTAGCTTTTAGGATTTAAAAGAACCACAGTAAGTCAGAGGCTATGTCCAGGTGATACCAATCAAGCAATGGAAAACTGGTTGTATTGAGCAATAAGATAGCAAATCTGTGGATGAATATGGAAACCTCCCTTCTCTCTATATATTTTTACAAAATCTTTATTGGATGCTTCAATACTACTCAATATTAAAATGAGGTTATATCTATAAAATTATGAAAGGCAGAAGGTAATAGGGTACTTACTTCACTGAAGCAACAGAGGAAAGGTAATTTATTTGGACATTACCTTCAAAGAATTGATTACCAAAAGTTCAGAGTAGAAATCATGAAATTAAAAGTTTCATAAGTGATTTTTTTCTTTTTAAGTGTATAGAGTCAATAAAACATAAGTTCCACAAGGGCAAATACTTTGAATGTGCTTTATTACACAAAGAATCCCCAGGGCCTGCATGTTATTTGGAAAATGACATGTGCTAAAAAATAAAATAGAATGTTGAATGAATGAATAAAGAATGACCATATAATGGGGCATTTAATAAAGAGGCAGGAGTAGACTACTTACATGTTTTTGATAATTACCTTACTTAATCCTTACAGTAAGTCAATGAGGTATCCTCATTCTATAATGAGAAAATTAAAGCACAGGTAGAAAGTACATCATCCAAGTGTGTATATATGTAAAATTTATGTACACATTATATATTATATTATGTATATTATATATATGTGCTTGTACACATGCACATACCTATCATCTTCCCACTTACCTACCTGTCCACATGCCTCCCATCATGTCTAAAAGATAGTAGATGCTCAATAGATGTAATTCTGCTTCTCCATTTCTCTTATTAAAGATCCTATATTTAACATGCAGATTAAATAAAATCTTACAATGAATTAATATTTAGCTCAGTATAATATTCTAAGTTCATCAGATGATTTGAACAGTGAAACTTTCTCTCTCTCCCTCTCCTTTTCTCATATATGTAATAATAATTGATTGGTCTAGGTTTCTTTCCCAATGACTTAGAAAAAGATTTTTGTGTCTCAAAAATTATAGCCACCTTACTTGTTCAGAACTTTTATTCATTTCTATGAAAAACCCACCGTTTCTCTGTATTTCACACAAATTACAATGTAATGTACTTTACACATTATTTGAATTTGTGTCTAGGGATATCGAAAGACCAAGGGTTTAAAAGATAGATACAGTGAATCAGAAAGCGAAGGAGCTATAAAATTTAAAGTAATATATTCATTTTGATTGTGCTAACCTTTCCCCACAGACTTTGAATAAAATTACTTCTGGAAAAGAACGAGTGTTCAGAGGCTTTAGGTTGTGGAGAAAATGAGGTCAGTACATAAACGGTGGTTAAATGCATCCATAAAAATGATGACTGAAAATTCTGATATACCTGAAGGAAGTATTTATCAAGTCATATAGAAGATTTTCTTATAAAACTTAGGTATCTTAACATTGTCCATTTGGGGATTATTTAGCAAGGCATATTTAAATATCTTAATATATCATTTTCAGAACCTATTCTTTATAAATAATTCAACTACTTCACTGTGATTTGTGGTCATTTGGAAGAGATTTTAGGTCTTTTTGCCAAATATTGGGCCAAAGGTATAATCTAGTTCATCTTTATTTTTCCAATAATAAAAAATATTACAGATTTTTTAGAACAGAAACAAATCTGTTAGATAAATTGTGTCGCTCAGACTGATTGCAAACTGTTTACTATGATACCACTAGCCAAAAAATACAGAAATTTTAGCTTTTTATGTAATACAATGCTTTGAAATGTTTTAATAGTATAATTTAAGTCATGGTGAATTATTTTGAGCCACTCCCATACACAAACATTTTTAGGTCAAGTTGAAAAATTATCTCACGTATCTTTGTGGTATATATTTAGTTTTTCTTCCAAGTTTGATGTGGCTGTGTGATTTGCTTTGGCTAAAGTAATGTTTGTTTTTTTTTTTTTTAAATAGAAGCGCTAAAATCCAGTGCATGGTTAGTTCTATTTTATTCCTTCTGTTGCAGTGAACTTGAGAACATGTCAAGGTGGAATCCTTGTCAGGCGAGGTCTCTGAGTGACTACAATGAACAGAGCTCCTTTGCTGACCTAGTATGCATATGTAACATACATGAGAAATGTACCTATTGCCCAATTCTGCTCTTGTTTATTTCTGCATTATAATTTAGCATCTTATAACTGGTACACTATTTGGGAAAAATACCGTTTATGTGTATGAATGGCATTTATGTGTATTTAAAAACATAGAGAAAGTGACACATGAAAATGAGTGTTGGTAGTTTTATCTAAAAAAAAAAACGAGACACATATGGTGTTGGTAGTTTTGTCTAAAAAAAAATGAGATACACTGTGCTATAGTACCTAGGAATAAATAATCACTGTGATTTATGACTATGTTAATTAAAACCTAGTCTTCAAGGTTGTCGACAGAATTCAACCTAACAATGATTGTACAGCTAGTACAGTAGAGGGGCATGGTGGGCACTCTTACAGAGGCCACTCTTCTCTTATTAGCTTTTCACTGGTAAGGCCCTAACTAGTTTTTTGAGCAACAATTTAAAACTTGACTAAAACCAGTATTGACTGAAGAACTTAAATTACTGAATTCTCAGATTACTGCATTAATAAATAGCCCTCACTCACAGAAGATTATAATTTTTTTCTCTTTTCTTTCTTTTTTTATTTTATTTTAATGCCAATATACTTAACACACAGTGTTATGTTAGTTTCAGGTGTACAATATAGTGATTCAACAATTCAATACATCAAAGGGTTACAGTTTTTAATTAAATCATAAAACCCTAAATTTTCAGTGATCTACTACCTCTAGGATAAAATAATCATATTAGGTGGGTTTGTATGTATTGATCATTCACAGATTAATATAAATATTAAGTCATATGTATACACATATGTGTATACATTTTACATGCCGTAAAATGGTTGGTATGTCTGTTGATATATAATATATGCCATGTTTTCTCATAGTTACTTGCTTACACACAAGATGTTTAACACATATTCACCAACTGCCTAATAAACTGCCACATATACAATCAGATATAGTTGTTACTCCTCCAGAAGTGTCCATTTTTTCCACAACATTATGATTTTCTGGATTCATAAAAGAAGCTTCATTAACAATTTTATATATTTTAATGTTCAAAATAGTGACTGATACTTAGAAATGACAGAAAGAAGCAACTAAACGTGATTGGGCTTTAACTTATTTCTGTACTTGACTTTTTCTGTGATGAAACTGGCCATTTGTATCCACAAAATACCCAAAGTCTGACATATTTCTGCCACATTTCCTCCTGCCATCACTTTAATCTTGACCTTTATCCTTTCACAGAAATTACTGCAGTAACTTTTAACTGACTGACTGCAGTCTGTCCCCCTCTTCTTATTAATTCTGTGTTAAAACACTGGAGTAAATCTCCTGTCTCTACTCTGCAGAATAGAACAAGCACAGCAATATTAGGAGACAGCACTCCTAAGACTACCTTAAATCTCTCCCATATTTCTACATCCAAGTGGTATGAACCAAATATCCCTATGTCACCAGAGTGGTCAATGGCTGACTGGTGTCATAGCAAGGGTTTGTCTTTCTATATGCAGGTTAAGTTCCATATTAAGTAATTTCTTCCCTCACTGAATCCTTAAATAACTTTTGTCCCATAAGCCTTATTTGGTATTTATTATTTATTGCATGGTATTATGAATTCTTTTGTATTGCATCCTCACATTACATCTGTAACTAAATTTTAAACTCATAGAATGTTTTGTATCCTCCCAAAATAAGTATGACACTTAATGGATATTTATCAATTTAATTCTAAAAACTGATATACTTTTTCAAAAAAAAGAACATTGAAAATTGTCACATTGGAAAGAATGTATGTGAGAATTACCCTTGAAAATGATAAACTTATAAATAAATACGTCCTGAGACTTAAAAAAAAACTAAAGTTTTTATATTCTCTAATATTCAGAAAGTTTTAGTAGTCTCAAGATCTCTTTTTGGGAAAGCTGGTTAAGTAAGAGAGTTGATCTCTCCTCTCCAATGCCCAGCCTTCACCTTTTGGCATTTATAAATAATTATCCAAGCAAGGTGACTTCCATTTTAATGTGATACTATCTCAAAATGGAGAAAAATAAAAAAGATCCCCAAAATATCTTTTAGAAGAGAAATATGGTTAAAAATTTTAAAAAGGAGAATGAAGGAATGGAAAGAAGGAAGGAAGGAAGGAAGGAAAGAAGGAAAGAAAGAAAGAAAGAAAAGAAAGAAAGAAAGAAAGAAACAAAGAAAGAAAAAGGAGAATGTTTACTTTTGTCTGAGCAAAAAACAAAGATAAAGTGGTAAAAGACTGCATTTGTTAGTGAGCAAATGGAGCCTCCATGTTAATGGTTAAACAATGAAAGATGTGGTTGTAAACTTAGCTACAAAAATAAAGATTGAAAAAGATGAGGAGAATTTATAAAATGTAAGGAACATAAACAGAATTTCAGGTCAAATTGTTGCCAGTGTATGGGGAGTTAAAATTGCACATTGGCGAGGACCATGTCTTTCCCACTCTCTTGCACAAAGCTAGAAGCAGGAAACAGCAGAGTTAACATGTTAAAGTCCCAGGTATTTTATGAGCAGAGTCAGTCTATTTTCTTCTCTAAGAATCTGGGAGGCCAGTGGAAAGAAGAAAGAAAATTCTCAGTCTACGAAGACTAACCACCCAATTGCTTAAATACTAGATGTTAAAAAGTAAGTATAAACACAAATCTTGCTACTGACACTATTATAATATTTTTTATTGAAGATGAGCTGTGAGAATAGGAAATGTGAAGATCCCTCACAGTAATGCATTGTTCTTTCCATTCGAAAGAAAGCAAAAAATAGTGTTGTTATCAAGCACAGAGAACAGTGTTATTTGAGCAACCAACTTGCTGGCTGTTAATTGTCTATGACAAGACTTGATACTTGACTAGAGACCTATGTCGCTTGACACATAGCCATCATCTCTAGTTTGGGCACATGGCATGAAAAAGCATTTACAGTTGAACAATGAGACAAGCAATCTAAATTTAGGAACCCTGTGGACTGGATAGAGTGGAGGAAAGAGGGACAGAGAGGAATTATTACACAGTACAGAAATTTAATCAGGTGCGAGGAGGTAAAACAAAGGCAAATTTGGGCTTCCAAATACTCACAAGAGCAGGAATCCAATCAAAGAACTGAAATTTTACCATCTTCATGATTGAATACCATCTCTAGGGGCACCTGGGTGGCACAGCGGTTAGGCGTCTGCCTTGGGCTCAGGGTGTGATCCCGGCGTTATATGATCGAGCCCCGCATCAGGCTCCTCTGCTGGGAGCCTGCTTCTTTCCCTCCCACTCCCCCTGCGTGTGTTCCCTCTCTCTCTGGCTGTCTCTCTCTCTGTCAAATAAATAAATAAAATCTTTAAAAAAAAAATACTTCTAGAAAGTACTGAATAATAACATCATTCTTATCTAGTTCTTGACCATAACTGAAATGTATCTAATTTTACATCAAGTTTGAAGTTTTTGATAGATTTCTGATAGATATTTTTATTAACTAAACAATTTACCTTTAATTCTAAGTTGTTACTATTTCTTTGTAATCACAAATGCATGTTAAATTTTCTCGAATACTTTTTCAATATCTATCAAGATTAAATGGGATTTCTCAACTGTATTCAGGAAGGATAATTAAATTAACCCTCTTTTCATTCCTGAAATTAACCATATTGTCATAATATATGATTACTTTAATCAGTTTGAGCTTTTATGTCATAATCATCAGCCATTTTAAAATATGGACTGTGATTGATAGCTTAATGTCTTTCATTATGCTTAAAAAGTAATTTAGGTTTTAAACTCTGGTTTAACCATTTTACATTGTAGCTAATGTTTACTGTATTCTATATCTATCTCTTTATTTAAATTGCTTTGTAAAAAAAATCTGCCTTACATTCTCATGGAATTCTTTCAAAACTCTTTAAATGACAAGCTGATGTACTAACAATTAATATTTGAAGACTACTTTTTGACTGAAAATACGTTTTATCTTCCAAAGTTAAATTATTACTGGAATACAGCTTTTAGTTGGAAATAAATTTCATCCAGAAATTTAAAGACATTATTCTTCTAGTATCTAGTGTTGAAAAAGAGAAATTTGATGCAAATTTTATTCTTATTCCCTTACAGTTAATATTTTCTTTCTCTCTTAAAGCTTTTAAATCTTCTTTCATCTTAAGATTTCTATAATTTTGCCAGTTTGTTACTAGGTCAGAGTTAAAGGAAAGAATGAAATAATTCTTAGCTTTTGATAGATTCTTTCAATCTGAGGACTAGTTCTAAGGAAATTAACCCCTTAAAAAATAAAACAAGGGCAGCAACAAACAATGGCAACAAAAAAAGCAACATACATTTCTCCTCTTCCATTTTCTTTATTCTCTTATAAGGAAAACACATTAGATAGGTCCCTCAATATCTCCTTTGGACTCATGCTCTGTGTTCTGAAAAATTTCTGATTTTTCCTTTCAAGTAATAAATTTTATTTTTTGCCAAATCCATCTTTATTTAATTATATTTTTAAATCATAAGTATATTATATTGGTTAATATTTTCTCCTTTATCCTAGCAGCCTTTTTTTCCTGGATTAATTTTTTTCCAAATCTTCTCGGAGGGACACCTGGGTGGCTCAGTCAGTTAAGCTTCCGACTCCTGATTTCGGCTCAGGTCATGATCTCAGGGTGGTGAAATCAGGCCCTGCTTGAGATCTCTCTCTACCTCTCCCTCTGCCCCTCCCCCAAGCTCATATGCACATGTGCATTCTCTAAATAAATTAATTAATAAAATCTTTTTAAAAAACTTCTCTGAGGGGCGCCTGGGTGGCACAGCGGTTAGGCGTCTGCCTTCGGGTCAGGGCGTGATCCCGGCGTTATGGGATCGAGCCCCCACATCAGGCTCCTCCGCTATGAGCCGCCTTCTTCCTCTCCCACTCCCCATGCTTGTGTTCCGTCTCTCGCTGGCTGTCTATGTCTCTGTTGAATAAATAAATAGAATCTTTAAAAGCAAACAAACAAACAAACAAAACAAACAAAAAAAAACTTCTCTGAGAATTTCTAAGACTCAGGATTTTCTTTGGCTTATTTTGCTTTTTCTGGCTTCAGTTATTTTGGTCACTCACTTTTGTCCTTTTCTTTAGGTTTATTAATTACCTCAAAATTCTAGAAAACTTATTATATTAAGGAAAGAAAATGCATATTTATTTATATAGGTAATTAATGTAGGTTTCCATTCAAATAGTATAGGTTGATTTTGCAAACAAGTCTCATCCCAGAATTGAGGCAGGAAGAGGACGCTGTCTTCATACTCTGTATAAGTAGGTAAAGTGTTACCTGGTAGGTTTCAGTCGAGACTATATGGGTGAAGCATAGAAAGCCTACTTATGTGCCTTTTTAACTGCCAAAATAAAGACAATTTTATTCTTTGGATATTGACTTTTTGAGGAGTCCCAAATTTCTAGGCTTTCTTATACTTTTTCTTTTACTTACCACCTTCCCCAGACCCTTGTGAACATACACACTAATAAAACTCTTTAGACAGTTACACTGTTGTAACAAATTTCACTTCAAGGGAAGGTGTATTACTAATTAAATAGTAACTCTGAGAATTGACTAGGGAGTCCCTCTTGATCCCTTGTTTCTTTATGCTAATTTTGGAGTATCATGGAATAAAATAACCTCTGCAGTGGCTTGCTTTGTATTTTACATTGTGGTGGGTTTTCTTCGATCTTGTTTCTTCATCATTATGATCCTAAAGATTATCTATCTCCTAAAAGTTTTAAAAAATACATGGCCTATTTATGGTGTACTTTTGTTTTCCAGGGCTTTTAGGAGTTTTCCTTTAACAAAAATAGCTTTTATGCCAATTCATGATATATAGGCTTGGAAGAGATATATAGGTTTTCTTGATCCTCTGCCTTGATCCAATTTTTGAACCAAGCAACCTTGACTTGTAAAATAATGCACTGTCCTAACATACAAAAGTAGTATTTGGGTTAGATTGGCCCACTTGAAACACTATTCCAACTTCCTTTAAGTGTGCTGAAACTATCTTTCCCAGTTTCCTAGGAGTTAGGACCTTGGATCTGATTTTAGTTTTGCCGAACAGATGAATTAGTGTGAGATCTGAATTTGGAAATGAGCTAAGTGGGGCACAAGGTGTCCAAAGAATTATTTTTTTCTGCTAGGAGATTAGTGAAATGTCTCTGAAGCCAATATTCTAGACGGCAATTCCTAATTCCAGGTTATAAGTAGAAGCCAGTTGCTCTTGGAGCTAATAACTGCAGTGGTGACTTTCTGATCTTAACAATTTCCTGGTCATGATAGTGGTTTAGGGAATCCTTCCCAAGAGGCTTAGCCTTGAGTCTGCTACTAAATTCCTTTCTGTTTAACATCTTTAAAAGTATTAGAACAGTGTCAGGCACAAGTTAAACACACTCAAAAAAACTTTTGGTATTGTTATGAATTTAAATTTTGCTTTCTGCTTACTATATGGCTTCCATAAAAACAAGGGTTGGGTTTACCTGAATCTTTTACACTAATTTTCTCTTCCTGAGTATATAAGTACAAAAGGAATACATGAAACTTATTCAAATAATTTTTTTTAATTCACAAATGTAAACTATAAAACCTATGTTAGGTTTAAATTATACATCTGAAACATACAACAGAGATTTTATTCTATTTCCTTATCAGTGAATAACTTCAGAAGAATGTTTATCTTCCATTTTCATAAAAGTCAAATAGTATTTTTAAGTGTATTCATCAGGACATACTACTAATATAAAGAATAATAGAGAGGAACTAAATATGTGTGATCACATTCAAGCCAAGATTACAAAGTAATTATCAAGTAAAACACAACCTACACCATTTTTAAATGACAAACCTGTAATAGCAATTAAAATATCATTTTTTTGTTAATATTTTAAAGATTTTTTAGAGAAAATACTTACTATAGAACTGTATACCCATTAAATTCATGAGTATGGCAATGATTTAATTAGATTAAGAAAATTGTCTTACAAAGTAGTTGAAGAGTAAACTGTGGAATTCAAAATGAACCACACTTGGGAAAGAATCTTCAATACTGAATTAGCTTACTTGTTTTGTATACTGGTTTAGTAGCTACAACTCGGTTAGACATTAAATAGAAGGTCTATTAAAAGAGGTCGCACACAATTATAAGATTGAGAACAAATTTGTTTAAAAGTAAGTAGAGAAATATATCATTCCTAATACCTCACTGATCATTTCAATGGTTTATATAGGAAATCCTGACAATCGCTCAATCACAGTAAGACAGGCATGCCAAGAAGAGGGTTCTGTGATGGTATGTTATTTTAATTATAAAAACCATATTATTCTATTTTGTATGTTTATTTAGCTGTTATATTTATATTTTATTTATTTTCATTTAATATGTTATATGATTTATATTTATATATTATATATTTTGTTATTTACACACTCATTTATAAATACAGTATTTTTTATCTACCCATTGCCTAAAGATCATGTAGTAGAATGATGGTTTTCAACTAGACTCTTTGCAATTCTCATTTAAGAGATCAAGGATTGTTGTTGAATGGTACATGGTAAGAACAAACAGCAATGGAAGAAGCAGGCAGGGTTCCATTATCTATGCCCCTTATTTTATCTACTTCAGGTCTATCTTTAGCTTTTTGATGTACTGGGATTTGTGGTAAGTTTTCCTCTGAGAACAGGACTCTATAACTAAAAACAAACAAAAAAATTAAAAAAATAAACCAAATGTTTAAAAACAACTGATCTAGTTCAAGCTCTGCAATGTCAGATGAAGGAACTTAAGCCTTAAAGCATGCTTACATTAATGCCGAAATCACCATCTAAGACCAATTCCTAATCCATGCTCCAATCTTATTTATGCAATGACATACTGCTTCTCTTTATGTTAGTCTTTATTCATCCTACTTAATTGCTTACTTCAATGAAACTATTATGCTACTCCTGTATTCCATGCATATATTAAGCTCTAGAGACATGAAGATGGGAAATACACTATTTCCTCCCCTCCAAAATCTCAGTTTTTTGAGAAGACAAGCAGTGAATATAGATTTTTCAGAATACACAAGTAAATGTTACTGTGAGGGGCATCATACTCAAATAGAATTAAAGCTTGTTATGGCAGAAATATTTGAGAAAGGGAATTTATTCCTGATTTTCTTCATTCTGGGAACAAAAATCTTAATTCTAACATTCCGAAAATAGCCACACATTTCATTTATCTATATGAAACAGTATTGGGGTGTTTTCATCTTTAACTTCAGAAATTTCTGAAGTTGACAAAAGGATTTATTAGGCATAACCAAGTCTACACTCATTTATGAAAACTATATGGGATTTACTATACCGTTATTATCCACATTCTCTAAAGGAGAATAGCTTTTTAAATTGATTCCCAGTTTTTCTGCATTAAGTTACAAATAACATTTACACTTTTTTTTTTTTTTTTTTTTTTTATAAAAAAGAAGCTGTCATCCAGTCTGGTGGGGTTTTTTTTTTTTTTTTTCTGGCATTCACCATGTTCTTTTCCACATCTTCCAGTCATTCCTGAAATGTTTACATTTCACTTCAAGACTGTTGTTACTAAAGTGTTTTCTCCTTGTCACTGTAATGACTGATCTCTATCTCCGATCTGAATAATTGTCTCTCGAGTCTCCATTGAATCCATGAGTTCCCAAAGGTATCAATGCTCTTCTGTCTGGTAGCTAGAGATGGGTTGTACTTTATTTATTTTTTTTTATTTTTATTTTTTTTTAATAATTAATTTTATTTTATTATATTATGTTAATCATCATACAGTACATCCCCTGATTCTGATGTAAAGTTTGATGCTTCATTAGTTGCTTATAACACCCAGTGCACCATGCAATACGTGCCCTCCTTACTACCCACCACCAGTCCATCCCCTTCCCCCACCCCCTCCCCTCTGAAGTCCCCAGTTTGTTTCCCATAGTCCATAGTCTCTCATGTTTCATTCCCCCCTCTGATTACCCCCCTTCCATCCCCCCCTTCCCCCACCGATCCTCCCAGTTCTTATGTTCCATAGATGAGAGAAATCATATGATAATTGTCTTTCTCTGCTTGACTTATTTCACTTAGCATTATCTCCTCCAGTGCCGTCCATGTTGCAGCAAATGTTGAGAATTCGTTCTTTCTGATAGCTGAGTAATATTCCATTGTATATATGGACCACAGCTTCTTAATCCAGTCATCTGTTGAAGGGCATCTCGGCTCCTTCCATGATTTGGCTATTGTGGACAATGCAGCTATGAACATTGGGGTGCATATGGCCCTTCTCTTTACTACGTCTGTATCTTTGGGGTAAACACCCAGTAGTGCAATGGCTGGGTCATAGGGTAGTTCAATTTTTAACTTTTTAAGGGACCTCCACACTGTTTTCCAGAGTGGCTGTACCAACTTGCATTCCCACCAACAATGTAGGAGGGATCCCCTTTCTCCACATCCTCTCCAACAATTGTTGTTTCTTGCCTTGTCTATCTTTGCCATTCTAACTGGCGTAAGGTGGTATCTCAGTGTGGTTTTGATTTGAATTTCCCTGATGGCTAATGATTTTGAACATTTTTTCATGTGTCTGTTAGCCATTTGTATGTCTTCATTGGAAAAGTGTCTGTTCATATCTTCTGCCCATTTTATGATTTGTTTATTTGTTTCTCGTGTATTGAGTTTGAGAAGTTCTTTGTAGATCTTGGATACCAGTCCTTTATCTGTGGTGTCCTTTGCAAATATATTCTCCCATTCCGTGGGCTGTCTCTTAGTTTTTTTGACTGTTTCCTTGGCTGTGCAGAAGCTCTTTATCCTGATAAAGTCCCATAAGTTCATTTTATCTTTTATTTCTCTTGCCTTTGGAGATGTGTCGTGAAAAAGGTTGCTCTGGCCGATGTCATAGAAGTTGTTGCCTATGTTCTCCTCTAGAATTTTGATGGATTCCTGTCTCACATTGAGGTCTTTCATCCATTTGGAGTTTATTTTTGTGTATGGTGTGAGAGAGTGGTCAAGTTTCATTCTTTTGCATGTAGCTGTCCAATTTTCCCAGCACCATTTATTGAAGAGACTGTCTTTTTTCCACCGGATGTTTTTTCCTGCTTTATCAAAGATTAGTTGCCCAAAGAGCCGAGGGTCCATTTCTGGGTTCTCTATTCTGTTCCATTGGTCGATGTGTCTGTTTTTGTGCCAGTACCATGCTGTCTTTGTGATCACAGCTTTGTAGTACAGCTCGAAATCCGGCATTGTGATGCCCCCAGCTTTGTTTTTCCTTTTCAACAGTTCCTTGGAGATTCGGGGCCTTTTCTGGTTCCATACAAATTTAAGGACTATTTGTTCCAGTTCTTTGAAAAATGTCCTCGGTATTTTGATCGGGATAGCATTGAAAGTGTAGATTGCTCTGGGTAGTATGGACATTTTAACTATGTTAATTCTTCCAATCCATGAGCATGGAATATTTTTCCATCTTTTTATGTCTTCCTCAATATCTTTCAAAAGTGATCTATAGTTTCTAGCATATAGGTCCTTTACGTCTCTGGTTAAGTTAATTCCAAGGTAACGTATGGTTTTTGGTGTTATTGTAAATGGGGGATTCCCTAATTTCTCTTTCTTCAGTCTCGTTATTCATGTATAGAAATGCAACTGATTTCTGGGCATTGATTTTGGTTGTACTTTAAATCCCTTTGGCTAAAAGAGTTCTTCTGTTCAACATAAACCAAAACTTCCATTTGCACAGATGACATTCCCAATGAATCATCATCAACAATATCTCAGGACCTGAGTTTTTAATCATGTACTAGTCAATATCACATGTAATGCATAAGGTGAAGCTCAGGGTAAGCTTAATTTATCAGAATTTGCTGCAAACTTCATTGGAAACTGTCCTACAAGGAAATATTGTAACCTGAGAGAACTCTTCTTTGCTTTGAGTTATATATAATACTAGCTTCAAGTATCTTTGAGATATTACCAAGCATCTATTTTATTACCAGACAGTGACTTAAAGACTCAGAGACCATGGTTCATATTGCTTATATGAATGATTTTTATTTTCTAGTATGTCTCTGTAGTCACCTTTACTGCTTGTACTTCTATACCTGATAAATTTGTTCACCTCTGTAACATCATGATTGTTTAATCTCGTCTTTGAGTAAGACTAGGATCTCTTTAATGAGATGCTATAATAAAGACACTTGAGCTGATATTGTGAGACTGATTTTCTTCATTAGCAGATTCTGATATCTTGAGTTTAATTTGCAATCATAAAGTACTGTCCATGAACCCATGCATCTAATAAATTAGAGTGAACAAAGAAAAGATTGAGAAGATATCTTTAAATTTAGGTGGGAAACATGGTTTTAGTTATTTTGGGTATTCAAGTCCCAAGTTCCTCTTATGATTAAAGAGACCAATGCTTTTTTACCACTGGTATCTAATTTGCAATTTCCTTCTTTGATGTTTTGCTGGCATCATGTTACTTAAATGAAGCAAATATGCTCTTAGCTTTAAGCAGCTACTTAAATCCTTTTGAAGTAGAGTAGAAAACAGCAGGGTTCTGGAGTTAGGAAGATCTGAGATTTAAATACCAGCTCTGCCATTAAGTAGCTGTGTAACCCTGGGCAAGTTATTTAACTTCTCTGAGTTTCCTTCATTTTGCCTATAAAATAAATATAATAATATTAAAGTGGAAGATTTCTTCTAGGGATTAAATGAAATGAAAAATCTATGCAAAGAGATTTAATACAAATCCTACTAAAAAGTAATTGTTCCTTTAATGGTACGTATTATTAATTTTATATACTGACATAATTTTAATAATTTACTTTTCGTATACAAATATTTTAGAATAATATCTCATTTCAACTAATTTTTATTTCAAATATTCTAGAAGCTTTCAATTAGTTCTTCTGATATAGTTTTTTTTTTTCCTATGTCTCAATCTTCTTTCTCAATTGTGAAATCTACTCCTTCTCTCCAGATGAAAGATATTTGACTAGGAAGTCAATTCACTAAATGCTAAACTAGGTGTCCCAAAACTACCATGTTTGTGAAGGAAACAGGCAGAGAAGACAGTACAGCAAAGTCATTTTTTATTACAATAAAGTGTTTTGTAGAACATTCTATAGAATCTTAAGCTGTGAGCTAATCTAAGAAAACAAAATAAAACAGAAATGAACATGGAGATTTTATAGATAATAATAAATATTAATGACCTTTCTTGGAAATTCATAGAACACTAAGCCTTTGAGAATCCCTAGATAGGAACCTCAAGTTTCTTGAGTCCACTAGTATTTTCATTTTCATTTATTTTTATCAAATGCAGTTGACCCTTAAACAACATGGATTTGAGCTGCATGGGTCCACTTCACAAGGGTTGGTGGTCCTACTTCTTACACCTTTCAAGAGTCACTATAACTATTTTTTGAATAAATTTTTGAAAATAAATAAAATCCTATGGAATTAGTGTTTGTGTGCAAAACACATTGGTAAATCCTGTCACATGGCTTTGACACCACACCCTTATGAAGAACATTGAGCTCTGATCAACAGGGTTGGATTATACGTATTTGTATCAATGAGACTCTATGTATTCTTTTTCTACGGTTTTCATTAAGTATATTGAGTTACATCCTTGGTTTT
Organism: Ailuropoda melanoleuca; assembly: GCF_002007445.2. Taxonomy (NCBI): domain Eukaryota; kingdom Metazoa; phylum Chordata; class Mammalia; order Carnivora; family Ursidae; genus Ailuropoda; species Ailuropoda melanoleuca. The sequence goes on from NC_048228.1 coordinate 73,239,790, forward strand.
TTTCTTAGGGACTCACAAATTTCAATCTTAATTCTTAATATTTTAATGGCAAGATGAATAAACTAATGACAAACTCAAAGAAAAGGAGACAAGCAGCACAAACTATATTTCTGATCTGAGTATTAAATACCAGATTTATAGTTTTGGGGATGGAGCAGTTAGGTGCAGAAATGGTGATGGGTCTCTGAATTTGAGTGGAGGCAAAGATCAAGAATCTAAGAGACCAGATGATAGATTTGTTAAAATGCAAACACTTAAAACATTTATTTTAAATGGGATAATTTCTGTAAAGTACATAAGAACATGCCTAGCATAAAGTAGGCATATACTAAATGATATATACATTCATTGTTGGTATCCTCAATTTTGGTAATGATGATAACCAACAATTTCAAAGTATGTCTTAAACAGAAAAATGCATTTGCAAACCAATGTGTAAATTTGATATTTTTGTCCCCATTTTACAAATCTGCATATTGAACTTTGAGAGGTTAAGTGATTTGTTTACACTTACATATTTAGAAAAGCACAAGAACTGAGAAAAAATAAATAAAATGAATAAATAAAATATTTATCTAAAACTACATTTTTCCTTTTACTAATTTCTAGAAAGAGAATATTCACTTTTCTACTTATAAGTACCAGCTTTATTCTCCACAGGGAGCTACACCAAGATAGCTATCACATTTTGCTACTTAATTTGATTTCTCATTTGTCTCCTAAACAACCTGTTCCATACACTAATTCTTTGGTCTCTTAGATTGTTCTCAAATGTCATAACTTTTCATTTGTTAATGTTCCTCTTTATGTAGGACAACCAGAATTACAAAGTACAAATGTAGTTTTCATTACTTCAGCGTTCAGTTTATTTATTTTTTTTAAAGATTTTATTTATTTATTTGACAGAGGGAGACAGCCAACGAGAGAGGGAACGCAGCAGGGGGAGTGGGAGAGGAAGAAACAGGCTCCCAGTGGAGGAGCCCAATGTGGGGCTCGATCCCAGAATGCTGGGATCATGCCCTGAGCCGAAGGCAGATGCCCAACGACTGCGCCACCCAGGCGCCCCTCAGCGTTCAGTTTAAACTTTATTTTCCTTGCTCTTTAAATAGGCTTTTATTAATTTGAATTTTGATATGTATTTACATAAAAGCTGTGGTGTTTTGACTTCTTTTTCACATGGATTATAGTCATTCCAATCCTTACTTTTTCTGTCATTGTATAATTACTTTTGTATAGCTAAGTGTAGACTTCATTTCTGCTTAGGATGCAGGAAGGTGCAGTGAATGTCCCTGTTACCGTAAAAACAAGAAAGATTATTAATCTAGAAAATCAATACTTTCTTTGAGCCCATCAGATTGCTAAGGTTAAATACAAGTATGTAAACCAATTCCTAAAGAGGATAGACAGGACACAGAACTGTGTCACTTTTGACAAAGCTTGGAAGAAAGAGGAGATCACCATACAAATGATTAAGAAGAAATTTAAAAAAATAATAATAATTACAGGCAAACTTGGGCCAACATACCAGTTTGGAATAGCTGGGGGCCCCAGATAAAATGGGAGTCCATCTTAACTAGAAAGCTCTTCTTAACAGCACTTCACCTTATTTTCACAAGGAAGGTTGAGGACAAGATTAAAAAAATACTGAAGGAAGTTGTACTTTGTGGTGCCAGGGTACATGAAGTGATAGGAAACCAGAGGGTGACATGGCAGTGACAGGCTCCAAGCCCTGCCTGTCTTCCTGGACCCTACTTTCCTACAAACTAAAAGACTCACACCACTGGGAAAGAGGCAGCAAACAGTTTCACATCAGGATGCAGAAAAAGACTTATTGCTTCTGGGGGAGGAGTAGAAGCAAAAACTTCTACCCCTTGAGAGAGGAATAGGAGACTAGTGATCAAAATTATATGTATTATGAAGCATACATTTGGTACCACTGGGAAAAGACAGGGAACGCTCACCCAAGACCAACCATCTATAGAAGGAAGAGTTTGACTGCCACAAGGAGGAAGAGAATAAATGCACAGAAAGTCCTACTCCAAAGTCTAGTAACACAGGGTTAGTCAAGACTGAGACTGGACCAGGGAAATAGCAAACCACCATCTGTGCACCTCACACAGTTTAAGCACCAAACATGCAGCAACAGTCCGGCACTTGAGAAAGGGGAAAAATGTGTAGAAAGATCCTACTTGGGGTGCAGGTGTGCAAAACTGACTAAAGTTGAAAAGGTAGCAGAAACACCAAAAAAACGTCTAGCGCTCTACTCCTTACTTTATATGCACGGTAACAGCAGCCCAGTACTAGAGGAATTTGAAGCCTATGTATCTGTATTAGCCAGGATTCTTAGAGAAACAGAATTAATAGGATATATATATATGTGTGTGTGTATAAATATATACATACAGATGTGTAGGAAAAGAGTTACTATAAGAAATTGTCTCATGCTATTATGGAGATTGAGAAGTCCCATGATCTGTCATCTCCAAGCTGGAGGCCAAAGCTGGTGGTGGAGTTTCAGTTCAAACCCAAAACCCTGAGTACCAGGAGAACCAATGGTGTAAATCCTAATCTGAGTCCAGAGGCCCAAAGTCTCACTTTCAGCCCAGAAGTTCAAGAATCAGAAGCACTGATGTCCTAGATCAGAAGAAGAGGGATGTCCCAGCTCAAGCAGAGAAAGCAGATGAATCTTGCCTTGCCTTACTCTGCCTTTGTGTTTTATTCAGGTCCTCAACAGATTAGATGATGCCTACCTGCTTTGGTGAGGATCATCTTTACTCAGTCCACCAATTCAAACACCAATCTCTTCTGGAACGATCCTCACAGACACATCTGGGAAAATGTTTTATCAACTATGTGGCATCTCTTAGCCCAGTCAAGTTGACATATGACATTAACCATCCTAGTATCCCTAAAGATAACAATAGCAATAACAAAACCCAAATTGAGTTCAATTACAAACTAAATAAGCACATCCCCTACACTAACAGCATACCTATTTCCAATAATAAATATTATTTTTAGTCTTTATCATTGTCTATACAATGCCTGATATTTACTTAAAAAATTGAGACAACCAAAAATGTAAGACAAAAAATTAAAATTATTGTCAAGAGATAAAGCAATCAATGAAATCAGACTCAGGAATGGCCTGATACCTGACTATGAGATAGGGACTTTTAAATAACTGAAAATATTACAGGATCTATTAGAAAAGGTAGACAATATATACGTATGAGGAAATTTAACAAAATGTAGGATAATTTAAGAGAGTAAAATAAAAATGCTAGAATTTTTAAAAAACACTTTCAGAGATGAAGAATTCCTTTGATGGGTTTATTATTAGATTGAACACAAAAGAAGAGAGAAAAGAAAAAAAGAAAGAATTCCAGAGTAGAAAAACAATAGGAAACAGGCAAGCATATACGTAATTGGAAGACCAGAAGGAGGAGAGAGAATTGGGGTACAGAGAAAATATTTGAAGAGATAATGGCCAAGAAGATCATAGAATCCCCATCAGCATATATACTAAGAAAACAAACCAAAACCCATCTACCTAGACACATCTTATTCAAAATATGGGGGGAAAAAGAGAAAAAGAAAGTCTTGAATGGAATCAAGGGGTAAAAAAGGAAATTTTATATACCAAGAACAATACAGAAATTGTCTTAAACATATTGACTAGAAATGATACAAGCCAGAAGAAAATTGATTTACATCATTACACCACTCTAAGAAAAAAAAAATCATGGAAAGCAGAATTATACATAAAAATATATCTTCAGGTATTGTTAAAATATCAATGATCCCAAATTGATTTGTGAATCCAATGCAATTTCAAACAATATCCCAGCAGGGGAGAGTTTGCTTTTGTTATAGATTGAAAAGTTTATTCTAAAATATTTATAGGCATGTAAAAAAGCTAAAATAGTCAAAGAATTTTTGAAAACAAAGAATAAAGTAGAAATAGAAGAACTTCCAATACTTGATTTCAAGATTAAATCTATAGCAATCCAAATACTTCAATATTGGCAAAAGGATAGACATGTAGATCACTGGACCAGAATAGAGAGTCCAGAAATAGGACTACATGTATGTTAGAAATTAGTTTCCACCAGAAGATGGCAAAGTAATTCAATGGGAAAAGGATAGTCTTTCCAACTGGTGATGCACTAATTGGGTACTTAAACACACAAAAAAAGATTTGATGCATAATTAGCAAAATAAAGAAAATTTAACTCAAATTAAATCATAAAATTAAACACAAAACCCACAACTACTTCTAGAGAAGTCATATGAGAAAATTTTTTTTGACTTTGGAATAAGCAAAGTGTTTTTAGACAGGACACACACAGCAGAAACCATGGAAGAACCAATTTTCTTTCTTTTTTTTTTTTTTTAAAGATTTTTTTTTTTTTTATTTGACAGAGATAGAGACAGCCAGCGGAGAGAGGGAACACAAGCAGGGGGAGCAGGAGAGGAAGAAGCAGGCTCACAGCAGAGGAGCCTGATGTGGGGCTCGATCCCATAACGCCGGGATCGCGCACTGAGCCGAAGGCAGACGCTTAACCGCTGTGCCACCCAGGCGCCCCAGAAGAACCAATTTTCAACTGTACTTCATCAAACTTAAAAATTTTTGGTCTTCAAAGAACTAAAGAAAATAAAAAGACAAACTACATACTTGGGGGAAAATATTTATAACTCATATACAGGCATACTTCAGAGATACTGCAGGTTTGCTTCCAGACCACCTCAATAAAGTAAATATCGCAATAAAGTGAGTCGAATGAGTGTTTTGGTTTCCCGGTGCATAAAAAAGTTATGTTTATAGTATACTGTAGTCTATTAAGTGTGCAATATCATTATGTTTAAAAACACAATATATGTACCTTAATTAAAAAATGCTATGTTGCCAAAAAACACTAACCATCATCTGAGCTTTCAGTGAGTTGTAATCTTTTTGCCTCAATGTTGATGGCTGCTGACATCATGGCGGTGATTGCTGATGCTTGGGTGGCTGTGGCAATTTCTTAAAATAAGACAGCAATGAAAAAAAAAGACAATGATGAAGGCTGCTACATCTATTGATTCTTTTGCGAACAATTTCTCTGTAGCATACAATGCTGCTTTGATTACATTTTACCCACAGTAGAATTTTCAAAATTGGAATCCTCTAAAATCCTGTCACTTTTATCAACCACGTTTATGTGATATTCTAATTGCTTTGTTGTCATTTTAACAATCTTCACAGCATTTTCACCAGGAGAGAGAATCTCAAGCAGACTCCGTGCCGATTGCAGACCCGGATGCCATGTCCATCTCTGGACCCTGAGATCCTGACCTGAACCGAAATGAAGAGTTGGGCACTTAACTGACTGAGCCACCCAGGTGCCCCAGGAGTAGATGCCATCTTGAGAAGCCATTCTTTGCTCATCCCTAAGAAGGAACGCCTCACCCATTAAAGTTTTATCATGAGATTGCAGCAATTCAGTCCCATCTTCAGGCCCCACTTCTCATTCTAGCTCTCTTGTTACATCTACCACATCTGCAGTTACTTCCTCCACTGAGTCTTGAACCCCTCAAAGTCTTCCATGAGGATTGGAATCCTCTTCTTTTAAACTCCTGTTCATGTTGATATTTTGACCTCCTCCCATGAATCACAAATGTTCTTAATTGACATCTAGAATGCTGAGTCCTTCCAGAAGATTTTCAATTTACTCACCATCAGAGGAATCACTACCTAGGGCAGCTATAGCCTTACAAAATGTATATTTCTTAAATAATAAGCCTTTAATGTTGAAATTACTTTGTTTCATGGGCTGCAAAATGGATGCTGTGTTAGCAGGCAGGAAAACAACATTAATCTCGTTATACATCTCCATCTGAGCTCTGGGGTAACTAGGTTCACTGCCAACAAGCAGTAATATATATATATATATATATATANATATATTAGGTATCATTTTTATATATATATAGTTATATATATATAGTTATATATATATAGTTATATATATTGTTAGTTATATATATATTGTTATATATATATGTAGTTATATATATATATATATTAGGTATCATTTTTAAGTAATCTCCACACCCAATGTGCAGCTTGAACTCACAACCCTGAGTCACATGCTCTATCAACTGAGACATCCAGGTCCCCTGAGCAGTAATATTTTGAAATAAATCTTATTTCTGAGCAGTAGATCTCGATAGTGGGCTTAAAATATTCAGTAAACCACGTTGTAAACAGATGTGCCATCATCCAGGCTTTGTTGTTCCATTTATAGAGCACCGGCAGAGCAGACTTAACATAATTCTTAAGGGCCCTTGAATTTTCGGAATGGTAAATGAGCCTTGGCTTCAACTCAAAGTTACCAGCTGCATTAGACCCCTGAACAGGAGAGTCAGCCTAGCCTTTGAAACTTTGAAGCCACCATTGACTTTTCCTCTCTAGCTCTGAATGTCTGAGCTGAGATGGCATCTTCTTCCAATATAAGGCTGTTTCATCTCTATTGAAAATCTGTTGTTTAGTGCCACCCCCTTTGTTAACTATTTTAGCTTGATCTTCTGAATAACTTGCTGCAGCTTTTACATTGGCACTTGCTGCTCTACCTTGCACCTCTGGTCTGGGGATGGCTTCTTTTCTTAAACCTCATGAACCAACCTCTGCTAGTTTCAGAGTTTTCTTCTGCAGCTTCCTCACCTCTCTCAGCCTTCACAGAGTTGAGAAGAGTTAGGGCCTTGCTCTGGATTAGCCTTTGGCTTAAGGGAATGTTGTGACTGGTGATCTTCTATTCAAACCACTCAAACTTTCTCCATATCAGCAGTAAGGCTGTTTTTCTTTCTTATCATTCATGTGTTCACTGGAATAGAACTTTTCATTTCCTTCAAGAACTTTTCCTTTGCATTAACAACTTGGCTAACTGGTACAAGAGGATTAGCTTTCCACCTATCTTGCCTTTCGACGTGCCTTCCTAACTTTAATCATTTGTACCTTTTGATTTAAAGTGAGATACATGCAGCTCTTTCTTTCATATAAACACTTAGAGACTATTATAGGGTTATTAACTGGCCTAATTTTAATATTGCTATATCTCAGGGAATAGGGAGTCCTGAGGAGAGGAGAAAGGAGGGGGAATGGCTAGTTGGTGGAGCAGTCAGAACCCACACAACATTTATCAATTAAATTTGCCATCTTATATGGACATGGTTTCTACTGCCCTGAAACAGTTACAATAGTAACATCACCATAACAAATACGATAATAATGAAAAAAATTTGAAATATTGCAAACGTTACCAAAATGTGACACAGAGACATAAAGGGAACAAATGTTGTTGGAAAAATGGCACAAATGGACTGGCAGGGTTGTCACAAAACTTCAATTTGCAAAAAACACAGTATCTATGAAGCACAATATGTCTATAGCCATTAAAAGGCTTGTATGAACTCTCACAATTCAATAATAATAACAATAATATATCCACTAAAAGTAGAAAAGAATTGAACAGACTCTGCCTTACAAAAGAGATATGGATGGCCAACAAAGACATTCAGGAAGTTCAGTATCATTATTAATTGGGGAAATGCAAATGAAAACCTGAATGAGATTCATTACAGACATATTAGCATGGCTAAAAAAATGGCAATGCCTAGTGTTGACAAGGATGGAGAGCCACTCTTATACATTGCATTCAGGAAAGCAAAATGGTACAGCCACTTTGGAGAGCAATTTAGCACTTCATATATAATATTTAAGATGCACATATTATGTATATAACATAATATAGATATAATATGAAAATAATATAGATAATATAACTAATATAATATAATATAATATGTAGCCAGCAATCCCCCTCCCAGGCATCTAGCTAAGAGAATGAAGACATATATCTGGAAAAAGACCTATACACAAATGTTTATAGCAGCAACTATATGTGTTATGAAAAATATGCATCAATGGTGAATGAATAAATAAATCTTGATACAGCCACACAATTAAATATTGTTCAGCAATAAAGGAACATAATATTGATGACACCTAATAAAGCAGAATGTTAAATTTATTATGCAAAATGAAAGACACAGACACACAAGATTGCATACTTTAAGGTTCTATTTATATTACATTCTGGAAATGGCAAAGTATAGAGGTAGAAATCAAGTCAATAATTTCCAGGGCTGGGCGTGACACGGACTAACTACAAAGGTGCATGGGGAAACTTTGTAATAATGGAAATATTCTATATCTTCATAGCAACAGTGGTTACACAACTGTATCCATTTGTTAAAAACCTAAATAATTGTACACCTAAATAGAAAATTTTACCATTTGTAAATTACATTTCAATTACCATGATTTAAAATAACTTAAATGATGTTCTTTATGTTCATTTCTGCATCAAGGTTTTTCAAAACTTAATTCTGTCATTCAGCATATTAGTAAACTTTCTCTCCTAGCTTGTGTATTTCACTGTCTTGCAAAAAAGGCTTTTTAATCTCCCTTCAAGGTGACATTGATCAATTCAATCTATACCGCCCTTGTTTGGTTGACTAAACAACTTTAAACCCACAAAGACTGCAGCTACTAGACAGATTGAAGTAACATGTACTACAAGGACATCAAAACTATGACCTTCCACCCTGTTGGCAGAAAGTTCTTGCAATGCAGGCAACTGAATTATAGAGGAAGGTTGATGTTGATGAAGTTATCCCAAAGTACTAATTTCTATCTTGAATTTCTTTATGAAAAAAAAAAAAACCTAAAACTTCTGTGGCTATTCCATGTGTAAATTAATGTGGATAAGTCTTATTGTCTGACTTTGTTTTTCGATCACACTTATCCTTTTTATTCTATCCTTATTTATTCTAAGTTGTTTATTCATAACTTTTATATGAGTTCATGGTCATTGCACTATGCTTAAAATTTAAATGAGGTTGGTGGTAGGCCTAGAGGAGAGATCAGCATACATGCAAATCAACAGCTGTTATGAGTACTTTAGGCCAATAGATCTTAACCTTTGAGGGAAGGAAATAAGGATCCCTCTAGGTAGTCACATATTTGCTGAATCAATGAGAATTAGATGGAACTTCTTCCCAGGGTGAAAAAAAAGCATGTATTTTGTGTAAAAAGGAGTTCAAAGACTGTGAATCCCATCCATCCTTTCATTAAGAGGTCACCAAACCCTAAGAGAAGGATCACTATTATAATGGCTTATGAATACTTGCTAAGTTCTTGGAACTACTTAACCCTCTTAGGAAGGTGATAAATTTAGCAAAGCAGTAGTTCACTTGTATATTCACTGAACAAATATGTACCAATTTCATTTTGACATTGTATTTAGTGATTTTTATGCAGGTTCTCATATCCTTTACTTACACATCTACTGAGAAGTTTCTTACAAATTTCAGGATTTTACCTACTGAAACTCCGAATAAGATTGTACAGAATTTCTATTTTTAAATGCTCTGCTAGGTTCTTCTGTTAAAAAGGCAGGTTTGGAAATATGGTTCAAAATTAGTAAGTCCTGTGTTACTTTTCAATGCTTATAAAGGCATGAGATTATCTAACATGTTCTTTATGTTAAACTTCTTTTCAATGCAAAAAATTGCTGATGAGAAATATATTTCTAAAGAACATGGCAGAAAATTCCATGCCTTCATAACCATTTTAAACATTTGTTCTGGGCAAAATAATTTTTAGATGCCTGTAGCAATAACGAAGAAGCCATTACCAAGTGAAATACTGACTTCAGAGAACTAATAATGTAATAATAAAATAAAATATAATTTTCAAAGAATAACACACAGATGTTCATAATTTTTGATGGGAAAATATCACTGAAATTAATACTATAAAGACCTCTAAGAATCAGCACTATTAATCAAATATTCAATATTGGAGAAATCTTTAAATTATTATGCATATATGTTTTGTAAATTTTTTCCTTCTCATCTACTCTACTTATAAATATTTTAATATAAATTTGTTTCTATACTCATTGCCTCATAATTTGCCTTAGAGATTAATTGTCCATACTCCTGGTCTATGCCACCACCCTGTATATCCAGACAAATATATTCCTCTTTTTTACCCATAGAATCTGACACAATTTCCCTGATAAGCTTTCACGTCTTGTTTTGATCAACAAAAATGCAGTACAGACAATTCTGAAGGGCTCAACTTGTACCAAATGTTTGTACCATCTCTATTTCTGATGAGAAAGCTCTCCTCATATTAACCCTTACATATCCTATCCTGTGGGCCCAAGTCTGTAATAAGTCTCCAATTCTTAATTATGTTTTTAAAACTTAAATGTTGTTCTCATTACTATAGATAGACATAGTGACTGATAGATAATTTAAAAATTTACTCTTTTTCATTCGTAACTGTTGAATGTTACGAACTGTATACAGTTATGAACTGTATAGTTGACACAGCTATAGCCAGATATTAGGAACACAAAGACAAAAAGGAGAGTCTCTGTCATAGACAGTTTACCATATAGTGACAAACACCATAATATAAAATACAAACTGCTATCAATGCAATACAAATACAGTGTAAAAGTACAGAAAAAATAGATGTAGATATCTGACAATGATTGCTGTGTCATGTGAGACCTGTCCATACAGATTTTAATGTAAAAATACTTCAATACTGTGAATCAACACATTAGACCTCATTTATTTTCAAGTATTCTTGGAGACTTTTGTAATTTGGACCTTTTACTTTTGCTAAAAATGAGTCAGACTTCTGTAGAATTTTGTGGGTAGGACCAAAATGACTAGGTCTTCAGGGATAGGAATTGCGGAAGAAGTGAAAGGATAGAGAGTGAGGAAAAACTGGAAACTGGGGTGTTTTTCACAACTTCCCATGCTGACAACTCAGCTAACTTGCAGAAGAAAACAGCATCCTTGGAAGGATCCCATTTAATCAACCTATTCCCAGGCAGCAAGTTGACATCCCTGGGGTATGGTACCATATTGGGAGCTAAGTATTAGTATCTGTTATTAAAAAGCTGGGAAATTGTTTGGATGCCTGGGTGGCTCAATCGGTTAGGTGTCTGCCTTTGGCTCAGATCATAATCCCAGGGATGTGGGATCAATGGAGCCCTGCATCAGACTCCCTGCTCAGTGGGGAGTCTGCTTCTCCCTCTGCCCCTCCCCCAGCTTGTGCTCCCATTTTCTCTCAAATAAATAAGTAAAATCTTTAAAAGAAAAAAAAAGCTGGCAAATTGTAAGTCAGACTGTATTTGTTGAATCTATGTTGTTGTTACTATGCATAACATTCATCCCTGCTGCCGTGTCCACTTTATGTAAGAGACAGTCTGTAAGGACAAAGGTGGCTGGAGAAAGAGGCTAACTGATAGATAAGACATCATCTTGTTCATGTGATTATAAACTTCTTATTCTGCTGAAACTACTCTTTGGTGAGCATTCACAGACGGATCAAAAAAATTTTTGATATTCTGTGCTCATTCAGAGACATTTGTCCAGTATCTCTTCCCATTTCTTCTTTTCGCTATTTTTCCAATGTGTTCCTTCTAATCTCTGATCTTCAGTCACAACCTATGAATCAGTGTGGATCTTGCCTCTGACCATCTCTCATTTCAGGGAAAAAAACAAAACAAAACAAAAAACCAAAAAAACCCTCAACAAAGCAGATATACTACTCACAATTCTGCCTACTGGGAGGACTTTTCTTCCCCACTTTATTTGGAGGCATCATGGAGTGAAACCATAAAGCTACTGCTGTTTGGGGTGGTTCTAGTCAATCCTTCAGAGCCACTTATAAAAAAGGCCTGATTTTTCCTTCCTCAGTTACTAGTCATAGGAAACTCCTAATAGGGTTCTAAGAATAATGATTGAGAGAGATGGGCAATAGAGCTGGATTATGGGCCATAGGCATCTGAGCCATTTGCTCATGTGACTTAATCTACGCCTTCAGGCTTCACTCAAGCCTGACCTCGTGTGTTGCTTTCATTTGGTGATAGACTTCCATCCATGCCCAACAATACCAATTGGTGAAGGGTAGCTCAGGTTGTATGGTAACTTGGTAACAGAATCTATTTCTTAAAAGAAGATAATAATCCCAAGAGAATGCCATTGCTTTGCTCTAAAATCTTAAAAGTCTGCTTTGTGATTTACCAACAGGAGTTTGTCCATCAGTGCCATTCAGTATCCCTATCTGCTACCATCATTTTGAACATAATTGGATTTGCAGTATCCTATGGCCCAAGTGGTAGAGCAGCTTATGCAATAATCTAAATTTATGGCTGAATTTTCTCTTTTCTGCAGCCCTGATAAAGAACGGACTTTAAGTTTACCTGGCAAATGGGTTGGAGTAATAAACCCAAATAAGGAATCTGTTGCCTCTGAAATCCAGAGACATTCTGTACCTTCCTTAATAATAGAAAAGACCTGATAAAGCAAATTTCCTTTCACCTTTGCAGGGATATTGGGACATGTGCAGGCCATTGAACGCCTAGAAATTTCATCAAGGTTTTAAGGCCCTGAATTTTTGTGGAATTCTTTACCACCTTCAGTTAGCATGTGTCTTATCAGGGTGTTTAGAATAGTTCCTTCTTCTTTTTTACCAGGTCCAATCACTATGGTGTCATCAATATAACGGAGCAGTACGATGTCCTATACAATAGAAAGGCAGCTGAAGTGCCTTTAGACTAGACGATGTCCTCAGGACGGATGTTAGATTTAGCCCTGAGGTAACTCAGCAACAGTGTATTGCTGACCCTTTCAGATAAAAGTCAACTTCTAATGGTTTTCACCAATAAAAAATCTGCTGAATACCATGTGTCAGGGGATTGTGGAAACTCCAGCAATGAAAACATGATAAAAACTCTAATTGGAATGATTACCTACTTAGATACCTTATAATCCACCGTTATTCTTTCATATACATCTGCCTTCGGCATCAGCGAACTAGGCAATCTGAGGATGTAGGTCGTAAGAAGCACTACTTCACCTCTTAAGTCCTTGATGTGGCACAAGTGAGTATTATATTTTGCTTGTTATACTGGTAGATAAAGGTAGTTCTGTGGTTTTTACTTGGGTTTTTCTCCACAAGTCAAGGAATTAATCTGGCTTTCTGCAAGTTGCTGCGTTTGTGCCTCACAACCATGTATTTTATCGTGGGGATAAAATCACATGATGAGTTTAGGTGCACACTGTGGCCTACTGTGGTAACCAAACCATACATCCAGTTGTCTGTATAGACATCTACTATGGCTACTGGACTACAGTTGCCTTTTGTAGCTCCAGGAATTGCTTGTCAGAACCAAGGTGGTAGAGCCTCACAGCCTAGATATTCAACTTCTATAATACACAGTCACTCTGATAAATGTTGGCAGGGTTTCTTGGAGGAAGGCTAGGAGGTAGAATTACAGAATAAATTCTCGTCTGTGTGGCCACAACCTTTTTCAAGGGAATCCAATATCCTCTTTATTAAGAGACTCTGGGTCCAGAAACTGTCTCAAGAGTAAAAGTTGGTTGAGGGGCTTGGACTACCTTGTGGCAATTCAAATCACATCTCTCCACCAGACCTCGTGTTTTTCTGACTATGATTCTATAGACTGACCATCTATTTTAGTTCTAAGGATACCACAATCAGTTGACTAACACCGAAGACCTCTACAGATCAAACTCTACTGATCACTGTGTTGCCTATACTTTCCATTTCTTTAAGCCACTTTAATTCTAGTGATTAAGTGCTGCCACTCAGCTCCTGCTGTTTTGGGGTTTTATCACACTCACTGAATATAGGGAATCCCTGGGATCCCATTATCTCCATTGGATTTTGGGAATCCAGTTTGATGGCAGCATTTGCCACTGTCATCCCTGGCCTAAAGGTAATAGCCACCCCAGAATTCTTCAAAGCTGCTGGAGCTTCCCTGAGGAATACTTTAAGGTTAAAGAAGTGTCCCTGGACAAATTTAGGTGCATAGATTAGAGCTGGTGAGTGGGATAAATCTATGCTAACAACCATTTCTTCCTAAAACTTTGGATACCTACTTTTCAGTACCACACGTTTTAACTCCATTATTTGTTACCTTTGGGTAAAAGGTTTAATCTACCATTACAGCAAACTGCTACAAATATTCTTAGCCCCTTGATTAAATATATTAAATCCAAAATCTTTGCTTAGTACTGTGGTCATTTAACACATTTTGACAATCCAGCATTATAATCCTTCCTCCCTGATCGAACAAACTTAGAATTTATACTTATAAGGGCTCCCCAGATTTCTGTCAATAAAAGTAATTCTTTTGGTGTGCATGGCACCTCGTTACAGAGCTAAGAGGAGACTTGAAGATTATACAAGGTTTCCCAGTATTTACCTGTAGTTGCTGTGTTCTTTGCTGGAACAAGGGCTACAGTGAGACATAGAGGGAGGAAAAAAGCAAGTTGAAGGACCTCTGGACCTTAATGGCCATAGGAAACTATATTATTTTTTAGCTGCTAGTCAAAACCACACAAGTAGATACATTGCAGGCTATAAACTAGATGTTAAGGGAGTTAGGTATTGGACAGGGCCCATTCAAAGATGCTCTGCTGCTACTATTTCAATGCCAGTCCTGCCAACAGGGCATTTTTTAAAATAAAATATATTAAACTAAGTGAGTAATTGATATAATAAAGCTCCATCAAGACCTTTATGCTTTTCATTAAATGTCAGGCTTTGATGAATCTCCAACTGCTGGATCTCTTTCCTGTGTCTCATATCCTAAACAGGACTATATTCTTTTGAAACATGGCTGCTTAAGGGTCATTCTTCAAACTCTTTCCCACCTTTGACATTTTTACAGGATGGCCCTTTAAAATAAAACATGAAAGGTTTTCAAAATAATGATGCCCTAGTATGTAGTCACTGAAATAACAGTGTTGGTTAACCTGAGAGGGGAAAGGTGTCTTGGCAGACATATGGACAATAACCTTTAAAGCTGAGATCATGACTTATTGGTCATCTAAAAGACAATATCACATAGCAGGTCAAAACATGGGCACTGGAAACTGAATCCCTAGATTCAAATCCCAGCTCTACCACTTACTTGCTATGTGATGTGGGGAGGTAAATCTCTGCTGTTCAGTTTGCCATCTGTAAAATAAAGGAATTGTAATAGTAAATGTCTCCCAGGATTGTTATAGGCTTTCAGTAAGTTATCTAAATAAATTAAGATAGCCAATGTTTAGAAAACTGCAGGACTATATCATTGTTAGTTCTTGATATTTTGTATTTCTTTGTAATTTTTCTTTAATTACCATGATTTTGTATTGATCAATAATAATGATAATATCAACAGTGAATATTTCTATATCATTTAATGATTTATAAAGAGTAATATTAAAGTTATTTTTTTTAATCTTCATATCTGTTTTGGTAGGAGTAATTATCTCTATTTTCTAATTGAAAAATCTGAGGTTACTGAGATAATTGAGAGATGTCATGGCTTGCTAAAAATCACCAAAAATAATTAATGTAGACAGGATTTAAATTTATGTGACCTAATTCTACATTCCATCTTTTTCCAAATGTAACTTAATTATATGATTCATGATGCATACAAGGGTTTACTTATGTAATTCCAACTTCTTGTACTTTCATTCCTTCATTCATTTATTCACTCAGGAAATGGCTCTGATGGGGCAGTATACCAGACACTGGGGACACTGTGCAAAAGGAAGAGATAAAATCTTTTATTATCAAGGAGTGATAGCCTAAATAAGAGACAAAAATTAAACAAATGTTTATGAAAAATATGTTTAAGAAGGAAGATATATGTAATTTATATTATAGAGAGCTCAATAAAACGCTAGCTCCATGAGAGTATGAAACTTTTGTTTACTATGATATCTTTAGTATATAGAAGAATGCTTGAAACCCTAGTGCTTAGTGACTACTTCTTAAATCAAATAAATCAGCAAATTATAAAATATAGCAAGCGGAAGGAAGGAAGGAAAAGTACTGAAGAAAGAAAGGAAAATACCGAGGGAAGGAAAAGGAAGGAAGGAAAAGTACTGAGTGCTATTGGATGGCATAATGGAGAATTTAATTTAAATTGAGGAACTGGGGCTTGCTTGAAAATGTGCCAGTTAAGCTGAGACTGAAAAGAGGACAATAGCCAGATGAAGGGTGAAGGGTGAATGGAGTGATCCAGGTATGGGGAAATCACCTGTGAAGCCCAAAGGTACCAATGAGTCACAACAATGAAAAAACCAAAGGAGGATCATTCTGGCTGGAACATGTTGAAGTAAGGAAAGAGGTGCTAAGAGGGAGTAGGGGAGAGAGGGAAGGACCAGAAGCTAGAGGGTCTCAAAGGCTGTAATAACAATATTACAGTTTTATCCTACAATAGGAAATCATTGAATGATTTGCACAGAATATAGTCAATTTTTTACTGTCTAGTAGTTATATAAAAAAAATAAATCAGAGGTAGGTATGATTGGAAAAGGAAGGTATTGTGGTAGTCCAAGTAAAAGAGGATGGCTGCTTGGATTAAAGGGCAGTAGAAATAGAAAGAAGTTGGAGAATTATAATAATAATAGCAATAATTAAGATTAACTGAGCAATTACTATGTGCCATCCACTGTTCTAAGAGCTTTATATAAATTGACTAATTTCATTTTTGCAGTAATCATATGGGAATTAAGGTATTAAAAAATAAGTAAGCTTCTTATTCTTACACAGTTAGTAGTAGACAATCTTAAATTTGAACAAGGGCTGTCTTATTTATGAGACCGTAGTCACTGAAATCTATTTATACTGGATAGACTGGAGATAAGATCTGGGAATATTGAAGAGTTCATGATAGATTAGATGATGTGTATATCTAGAAAAACTGTGAAGTTTTGGTTTTACTAAGCTGGTGGGGCATATGTGTCTGAAGCCCAGTAGAAATTCCAGATTTGCAATGTGATTTGAAGGGAATCATTTCCTTTTTTATTTTTTTAAAGAATATTTATTTATTTATTTATTTATTTATTTTTATTTTAGAGAGAGGGAGGAGGAGCAGACAGAGAGGGAAGAGAATCTCAAGCAGACTCCCAGTTGAGTGCAGAGCCTGATGTGGGACTTGATCTCACAACCCGGAGATCATGACCTGAGCTAAGATCAAGAGTCAGATACTTAACCAACTGAGCCATCCAGGTGCCCCTTTCCTTTTTTAAAAGTTATATATAGATATAGATATAGATGATATAGATAAAGAGCTTGGGAAATAGATGAGGTTGCCTAATGTGAGAGTGTGATGCAAAAAGAAGTTGAACTGATATTTGAGCAATTTCACAATGTTGGGGCCAGATAAACATGTAAAGAAGCTTAAAAAGAGTCAGCTAAAGACTCATGAGAAAAACCAAGAAAGCATGGTATCATGACATGTAGGAGTGTTTTGAGAAAGAGGAAACGGCCGACTGGATCAAATGCTGATGAAAGATCATACAAGGTGACTAAGCAGAACATCTACTGGAGTTAGCAACATAGAGGCATTGGTGTCATGGGGACCGAAGGCAAACCATAGAGTTTGGTGAGTGATGGAGAACTAGGGAAGGATGGCTATTAATGAGAGTAAGCAATAAGCTTGGAAGACAGAGTGGGAAACGAGGGTAATATGTGTATATGCATATTTTAATGTTATACATGAGCATATTTGCATATTGGTGGGGAAATCAGAAAGAAAAATATGGAAGAAACAAGAAAAAATAGAAATAACCAGCAGCAGAAAGCCATATTAAGAAATTACAGTACAGACCCAAACCAAAAAAATGGGATGAACTTAGGGTTAGAAGCTTTAGATCCATTGCTGTCTGCCACCAAGGATCAGCTTTTGAACTCCCTCTCTTGGCTGCATTCCAGAGGACACCTATAGGATTCAGGAGGTTGGACAGATTGACAAAGAAAGAGTCTGTGCCTTCAGCCTTGATATCTCATTGTGCTGTCCCTCCCTTCTGTTTGATTTAAGTAATAACTTGATTATAAAACATAAGATGACTTGGTTTGTTAATTTTGATCATATTGACCTGTAAATAGGAGAAGTAATTAATTCTTATGCTCCCATGGGAAGGAATAAGTTAAGCAACAGAATCTAGATTTTGTCTACTTAGCAATGGGCATTTGAGACTTATACTGTTGAAGAGAGATCCCTTAAGGGCTCCAGAAATATATAAAATGATTAAAGCCATTAATGTGTTTATTCATTTGATTATGCATTAAATACTTGACTATTCTGCAGATATGTATTGAGTGTCTATTACTTGCTAGCCACTGCTTTGAACAAAGGGGGTGATGAAAATAAATGAAATCTCTGGCTTCATTGTGCTACGTTCTAGAGAGAAATGTAAAGATACACATACTATCATAACATTAAATATACACATATTATAATCGGAGGTCTGATAAGCACTATGACTCTTTAGTGTAAAACTTAAAAACACAAAACTGACAGTTTGGGTAGCAATACAGATAGTTTCCAAAAATGGTGATATATTCTATGATACAAATATGAAGTGGTTGCTTGAAGTGAACAGAGGATTATATGCACCTATAATTTAGAACTGTTATATATAATGCCTGGTGACACACAGTAAACATTCAGTAGGTTTTAGCTGTTACTATACAACAGGAAAGACTATACAACAGACGAGCATGGAGTGAATAATCGATAAGGGTTTTTGGGGAAAAAAATGAGCCCTAAACTTAACTAGGAAAATGAAGAGAGCGGGCAAATGAAGAGGAGGAAAAAGCCCTCCTAAGCTGAGGGAGGAGGATCTGACAAGACAAAACAAGGATGATACTGAGGGATACATTTAGGAACCTGTTATTTTTGTGACTGAAGCACAGTTTGTGGCCATCTGAAGAGAAGGGAGAACTAAAACAGTACTCCAATGTCTTCTGGCTCTTGAGAAGCCAGGAATAATGATAATGTTGAGGGTGGGGTGAGAACAGCAGTGTCCCCTAATCTTCTCCACTCTCTCAATTAGACTGTAGCTACTAGAAATAACTATCTGGTCCCAGGTATTATACTTAGGGCT
Source organism: Ailuropoda melanoleuca (assembly GCF_002007445.2). Taxonomy (NCBI): domain Eukaryota; kingdom Metazoa; phylum Chordata; class Mammalia; order Carnivora; family Ursidae; genus Ailuropoda; species Ailuropoda melanoleuca. The sequence goes on from NC_048228.1 coordinate 73,258,840, forward strand.
GGAGTAAACAAATTAGATCTGAAACCTACTTTCAATGAGTTAACAACAATGACATATTTTGAGTAATTTCTAATATACACGTACTGTTTAAAGTGATCCCCATATATCAATCCATTTAATCCTTAAAACAACTCTGTCAGCTAAATAGAATTCTTACCTCCTTTTTATAAGTGAAGAAACTGAGGCACAAATAATTATAAGTCTTGTTCAGCATTGTATTCTTAAGGTCAGGCACAGCGTCTGACATCAGAACTTCTCAATACATATTTTTTAATGAATAAATCAATAATGGCCAGATGAATCAAGTCAAAACCTGGCTTTGTTGGGGCCAGGGTTGCACATACATAATCAGGTCACTGTCTCACTGGTTATATTGTGAGATGATTATAGGGCAATGGTTTTCAAACTTTCTGATACATGATTATTTCCAGAGGTTCTTCTTAATTCATTAGGTCTGGAGAGAAGTCCATGAATCTGCATTTTTAATAGGGATCTCAAATGTTTTATTCTAAGATGATATCTGAACAAATTCTGGAAAACAGGAATTTGCTGTACACAATGAGTTGATAGTCACTGCAGCTCAATACAAGATGATAGTTGTGGCTCAGTCTATCGAAGGTGGAGGGGAATGGTGACTTCAATGACAGTATAAGGAAATCATCAACTGCAGTGGAATCTGGTTACCTTCATCTCCTTCATCCATATTGCAGGGCTTTTCAACTTCAGTATTATTGGCAATTTGAACTTCATAATTCTTTGCTGTAGGACAGCTTTCTTTTGAATTTTAGAATGTGTAGCAGCAACTCTGGACTCTACCCCTAGATGCCAGTAGCTTACTCCACACCCCCTAATTTGTGACAACTGAAAATATCTCCAGATATTGATAAACGTCTCATGGGGTCAAATGCCTCGAGTTGGAAATGACTGCCACAATGGAAGACAGAGAGCTTTCTCCAGTCCCTTAGCTATAGCAATTTCTGGCCTTCTAAACTGGAATCGTGCGTGACATCTGATCTGTTTTCTCTTGAGTATTACTCTGTGAGACACTATGTTTTCTTTGGTAAGTATAGTATACTTACTTGGCTTTTTCTAGGACTCAATGTGTGTCATCCCCCTCCCAATCTGGTTTATTAAACCAAATGAGACAGACTATCAGGGTCAAGACATGGCTGATATCCAAAATAATTATTCCTTTTTCAGTTTCCGGAGGGCTCAGATTCCTTTTTACTCAGTTTACAGGGAATTATAATTAACTATGACAGCAGAATAGGACCAGTTTTCCAGAAGATATATATTATAGAAAGGAAAAAAATCAAAGAGAGAGAAATAGATAAAATTGCTTGAAAGAAAGGAGTGAGGTACATTTGAAAATATTTCAGCACAAAATTGTCAAAAATCTAGTTTGGAAAATGCAGGAAATTTCCCAGTCTGGAAATTACTCCAGTCCTTTATCTTCCATAAGGTTAAACAGACAACATGTAATTACCCAGGGGTATATCCTTCACCTTTCCTCTCCATTAATTTCTCTTAACTGTTCTCAGCATCTTTCAGTATTATATGAGAACAGTAAGAGTGAAACCTTGTTAAGAATTTTGATGGAAGAAGTATCAACTACTATTGTAAAACACTATGCAGTATCATATTCCCATTAATATATGCAAAAATCTTACCTAATTTTAGCATAATGCAAAGAGTAACCAGGTAAGTATTTGCTATTCACTACATACTTCTAGTGAAATAATTCCTAGTTCACTGGCTAATCAGATCAGTGAATTAGTGTGGGCAACCAATGAAACAGTTAAATAGCTATTCAAAGCACATTCTTATTTAAAGCAGAAAAAAAAAATCTACTCAGATTTATATTGACTTCAACTTTTAACTAAATTTATTCACCTCGGAATCTATTATAATGAAACTTCGTTGTTAAATAAGTTATTTGGTTTGAGCTACCTTGACTAACATGCTTTGTTGAAGAGAATAATGCTGCCTAATTAACGTTTAGTAGGAGAAGAAAAACAAGGAGGTCAATACTATTTTCAGAGGAGACTAAAAAATGGAGAATCAGAGAGAAGACAAAAGCCCAGCACTGCACCATCTGTTATTCTGGGCCAGGAAATATCTGTAACCTTGTTACCCCCATTCAGTTCCTTTAAGGGATTTCAGAAGATAAGGTAGCAACAGTTACCTTATGCTTATGCACAAACACTGTTACTTCTGCCTTGAATTCTTTGCCCGGAGACAAATACTCTCAAGTGACTCGGTGGGTTTTACCTGCCGTTCACCCCTGAATCTGGTCAATTCCAGGTGGTTGTGGGGTGGGTGATTAATGAGATAGCCAAAGACCCCAACTCCAGGTGGCTTCAGTGGGAAGCAGGGATTGAAGAAGGCATAAAGGCAGAAGATGGCTGGGCAGAGACAGCCTGCTTCTACCACCACCACCACCACCACTGTCTTCGCCTGTACAGTTGTTCAAGCTGCCAGAGGCTTCTGGTTGCCATGGCAACTGTTGGGCTCTGCTGCAAACTCAAAGCAGAGCCTCTGAAGTTAGGTACCAAACACTGGAGCTCAACAAATGGGAAGGCAACTGGGGAGGGAGCAGAGACCAAGGATTACCCAGGTACTAGGGCTCCAATTCCTATAGCTAAGAGGACCATTTTAAAATGGAATTTTTGTTAATGTTTCTGTAAAATGAGATAGTTCTTGCCAGACATTATTCATGAGCATCATTTGGTGCCCTGAGAGAGGAGACTGCCAATCCTCTCACTCATACAGGCAGCGGAAGGGGGGTTGGAAACGTGATTACCAGGAATGCACCGAGCCCGCTCATTCATTCATTCAATTAGATATTCAGCATCTCCCGAGAGCTCATTTGTGCCGGGCACTGTGCCAAGTGCTGGGACTGCAAAGCGAAATGAGACACCATCCAACACTCAAAATTAACAACGATAATTAACAAAAATTAGCAGAACCTTCGTGAGCCTGGGGAAAACTGATTAGGTACTGTAAGCTTGCCACGGGTCTCTCTGGGAAGGCAGATTCAGAATTCAAACGCGGGAGAGAAAGAGGCAGTGGCCCCCGAAATAGTGTCAGGCAGGAGGGAAGGCCAGGGGGAAGAGGGAGGCTTCTTTCCCCAGGGAGGGAATCTGTCAAGGCCACTCAAACGTTTCTCCGAGGCTGCGCGAGAGAAGAGGTTTGTTTTTCTTTTGGAAAGACGGAGCCCTTTTCCCCACTGGGCTCGATTTCTAGTAGGAGAAGCCCCGCCTCTTTGGGCCGTAGATTGGCCCAACTCTTTTTCAGATAATTTATGCTAGCATCCTCTGGGTCTGATTGGCTCCCCGGCTCAATTCCGCCGGGAGTCGCATCCTACCTGGTTGGGAGGCGTACAGCCTTGCTACACTCTCCGCCGCGGTACTCTCCTGGCTGCTGCTGAGGTGGAAGAAAAAGTCCTAGCTTGGAGAATTGAGCGGAAAAAGCGATCCTGATGGGTTCTTGGAAGGCTTTTTTCTTCTCCCCCTTTCTTCTGTGGAGTCAAAGTAGAGTGGTGAGGCTGATGTTCTTGTTATTGACCCTGCATCTGGGAAACTGGTGAGTAAATTCAAGGACTTAAAACTACTCTTTGGGGTCAACCCCTTCTCCTTCATTTCTTTTTCTCTTGAAAACCATTGTAAGTTAAGTAATTTGCATTTCTCTGGGCACAAGCCCGATATTTTACCATCATTTTATTTTCTGATTAGATATACTTATTTTCAGATAGGATGAGATGAACCTATGTGTGAAAGCATGGAAGGCAGTTCAGTTTTGGATTTGTTTTGTTTTGGCTTGTTTGACTTGGCACAGTGGAAACTAGTAAAGGTTCAGTTCCTGGGAGGGGGAGTAGAAATGATTTTGCTACTAAATTTAGTGAATGAATGTCATTGATGAACTTTCTGGATAATTCTGCATTTTAAAGAGAAAGTTATTTTAGAAACTTGTTACACAACATGGTATGTATGGTGCTTTTTTATAAACAAATATTGCTTTTTCTCTTATCTTTTTTTTTTTTCTATTCTGGAAAAACCCAAAGTTACATATGGAGAGAGATTATAAATATGGCTTAAAAATCAGGGTTGAGAGTGTGTTATATTTAAGTTAGAGATAACCATGTATATTTTATTGAGCTCTCTGAATAATTTTAATTTTAATTGGTTGTCTACAAGGAAGTAAAAAATTGTATGTATATGAATGTGTGTGTGTGTGTGTGTGTGTGTGTGTGTGTGTGTGACAGAGAAAGAGAGACAGAGACAGAGACATTAACAACTCCAAGCCTCCAATTTAACAGGAACAGGATTTGGGCTCCTTGGGCTGTAATATCTTCCAATAAAACTTTGAAATCATTCTGACAGAAAAATGAAATGCTCAGGTATTGTACCTGGATATAGGAGTAGTGGCTGAATGGAGTTAAAATATGTTAAAACACAGACACTATTAAGGTCTTGGACATACTGTTCATATCATGTAATTGTGTTTTATATAAATGCACATTTAACATTATATTATTGTATTATGTGATCATGTTTAGAACTCAAGGGTAAAATGCAATCATTATGCAGATGGAAACATGTCTTTATAACTACTTGCATCATTACTAAAAAAAATGATGATGATGATTAATTTTACTATATAGCTAGAATGAATATTTTTGTCATTGCCAGCAGATAGAACAACTGTATTTTCTCTCCAAAAACAAAGAATGGATCAAGCTATGCTAAGTAATATTAGACTTGTCAGAAAAGGTTTGACATATGATTTTTTTTAAGTATTACAGTTTTAATTTATTTACCCTTTCAGCTTAGAAACTTAAATTCATTCTGCATGGGCACAAACATACTACTGACTAATTATTTCTTGTATATAGATTGTATCATAATCGCTTATTTCTTTGAATATATTGTAAAATTATAGAAGACATTTTGGTCAATCATGTATCAGTGTTTTCATGCATCTTCATAATATTACAAATGAATCTGTATTCTCATAAGTAAAAACAAATTTACCCAGTAATTTTCTGAAATAACAACCTGTATGCTCCTTTGCCATTATAAGTGCAAGTTTCCCTTGGAACCTAATAGACAAGCTGATTATTGAGATATCTAAAACAAAACATCTAAAGAGATAGTAAAGAAACAATAGCTTTTGTTTTTGAGGATATTTACATCACAATTATCGTAATTGGCTCCAGAACTCTCTTCAAGCTCCTCAGAGTTAAAGAGTTATGTAGTATAGTGGACGGAGATGGGTTCTAGAAGTCTGGAGACATGATCTGTGTCAAGAGTCCTTACCCTCTTTGAACAGTTAATTCAGCTAGGAAATGAAGGGCAGTAAGAGATCATTTATGATTTCTATGTGTTTTAGATTTGAACTGAAACATAAAACAACTCAGTGGTTGCTTTATTGGCTTTTCTTTGCAGTTTTCAAGAGTGAAATTCTAATTGGAATTCCACGTACTTTTTTTTTTTTTTACCATATGTAAGAGTGAGTGAGAGAGAAGTGTTACGCAGTTAAAATAGATAAATTATTCATTTTATCATAATGGTATAGACAATTTGGATTATTCTGGCCAATCAATGAAAGAATATTAAAAAATAAGGCTCTATGTTGCTGTTATAATTAGCTGTCCGGGCCTCCATGATGAGAGTTTATGTCTTCACTTTAAAGTAGCTACAGGTGTGGTAAAGTTTTCACCCTTTTAATATTTAGCTGGAGATATTTCAACATGTATAAACCGGTTACATTCATATTTCCTTCTCCCTTTCTCCTTCTTTTGAGGGACCTTTCTTTTAAAACTTATCACAAATCATTCTGTTTATAAGAATTTTATTGTCTTATGCTGGTTTCTAAAATAAATCTTCAAAGTCACCTATGTGGGGATTTACCAAACTGGAAGTTGTTATTTCTTATATTTAATCAGAGACAATAGCTCGTTTCCTTATTAGTCTCCATCAAATGCATAAAGGAGAGACACTATTGATTTTTATATTGCTGAACTATGAAAGCCTATGCTATTGTTGTAACTAAAAGCTGTAGTCAAGTTTCCTGTGTTTAGTTCTCTGTGAGGCTCTATGGCATCTTGACAAGTTGGTTAAACTCTAAAGCTTGATTTGACTTATTTATCATGTTGAAAAAACCTGGTTATAATCAGATTTTGAAGAAGAGTTGAAAAAAGTGCTTGGAGGTTTTAGTTGTTCTAAAAAGTAATTTGTGATAAGATTTGACTAAGAAGTTATATTTTGGAAGAGCCCAAAGAAAATAACTTGTTTTGTTTTTTCCAAACAATTTCATGAGTGAATAATCATACAATTTAGCAGTCAGTTTCCCAAATAAAAATATTCAAATATACTTCCTTTATAAAATATGTTATTTTCAAGTAATTTCAGTAATGTATTTTGTGGGGGTGGTAGTGAATGATTTTTCTTGAGGCATTTAGAGTTTTGACTTAATTTTCTGATAAAATACTGATGCAAACTTGAGGACAAAACTACTGAGTAATGATGTTCCATGACAATAAAATATTCAAAGAAGGAACAAGATACAAAATGTTTTTGAAACTAAAATGCAAATACTGTAATAGATAAATCCTCTGTCTATAGAGTCTTTTAGGTATATTCTTCTTCTATTTTGTTCCATTATATACTACGAGACGTTCTTTTGCCTAAGCAACAAAAGGAAATGTTCAACTTTTCATTCAATCATTAAATAGGCTAATCTAATATTTTAGAGTTATATAAAGGTGATTAAAATTTGTCTAAGAAAATATTAATGATGAGGGTCCCAAAGGACAGGAGACAAGGCAGGGTGGAAAAGTGGGGGAAAAAAGCTCTTGAGATATTACCAAAATATGATAATTAACTGCCACAAGGGAAAGAGGAAAGGTGGGCATAAATTAAATGTATGGGCCTCAGGGGAATAATTCACATATACACAAGGTACCAATTGAGAATCCGGGACTTGGCCATTAGAATGTAAATTCTAGTTTTAGCTCCACCACTTCCCACTAGGGTGATTTCAGGAAAATCTTTGAGGCAGAGAGTCCTCATTTGTGAAAATGGAAATGACGTTCTCCTTTCCACTTGTTTCAAGACCAAGAGAGAAAATCTGTACAAAGTACATAGCACTTAAAATTTTAACTGAAAAGATATAACAACAGATATTCTGAGAATTACAGTGATTCTAGTATTTATTATACTGGTTAAAGTTGTCTCAAGCACAGTGAAGTCCTTGAACCCTTAAGCATTATCAGATATGTTTTGGATTCCAGAGAGATCATTCATTCTTTTATTCAACAAATATTTCTTGAATGCCTGTTGTCTGCCATACACAGTACAACACGCTGGGTTTACAGTGGCAAATAGACTAGACATGAGTACTACTTATTTGCAGTTTATACTCACTGCTAAGGCCAAGATTTATGGTATTTATCAAAGCAAAACATCTTGTAGTCACAATAAGGAAACATAACATTCAGAACTCCAAGGATGAACAGAACAGTCTGCTATTAGAACAGATCTCAATCAAGGAAAGAGAATTAGAGAGCCATGAGATTTCCCATCACAATACTAGAAGACTATGGGGGAAATGTCTCCAAAATTATATAAAGACAAATGTTCAGTCTAGAATGTTACACTTAGCCAAGTAACCAATTAAGTATGAAGGGATAATACTGCTTAGATACTGTTCTTCTCCCCATCTTGCAGATGGGAAAACTGTAGCACAGCAATTTTTAGGAACTTGCTAAACACCTTGCTGATAAATGCTGAATCCAAGACACAAGTCCATGTGTTCTATCCCCAGAGCCTACATTCTTAACCACCACACTTTTCAGATGACAAATGCAGTTTAAGTCAAAGCAAATAACATGACTATGGATGAATGGGAAGGAAAGGAAAAGAGGGATGGAAGGAATGAGGAAGGGAAAGAACAGACAATGCAACTGATAGAAGCAAGGTAGGTATAAAAGTCTACTCTGTACCTATCACATAATCTGGAATATTATGTGCAGTGCTAGATTAATTATTTTAGGAAAAACTTCAACAACGTGGAGCCCTTGATCTAGAAAAAATATAGGATAAAGAGTTAAAAGCAAGAATTTGGAATTCAGTTAAGTTTTTTTGAGGACTCAGATAGCAACATATTTTTAAGAATGCTATATAAAATCATGGTTGAATTTACGACACATAGGTAAAGCAAACCATAACCGAGTAGTGAAAGCTATGTGAAAGCTGATTTTCTTCCAACACAAAAGGTCTAACAAAATAATGGATGACTTATCACTAGACTTCTTCAAGCAGAAGCTTGTTAGAGTTCTTGTACTCTGTGGGAGGCAGATGAAATTTATGTCTCTTTCTATTTTTAAATATCTCAGAATCTAATTCTATTTGTACTAAAATAGTTTAACCAACTGAAGCCTCCTGTTTCAGGAAATAGTCTTAGCTATTTATTCACTCAGTAAACATTTTTTGAGCATTAGCATTCATTCAACAAATATCTACTCAGTGCCTACTGTGTGTTAAGCAGAGTTCTAGCAATTGGGGATGCAGTGATATGTAAGACAGAATCCTTACCCTAATAGTGTTTGTATCCTGTATATAGGGCATATATGTAACAGAATATATGCTAGATGAGCAGGACAAAGAAAGCCGAGCCCCTGTCCCCAGTGAACCTGAACACTAGTAGTTTATATTCACTATTCAGAATTCTAGAGGAGCTATAATGTGGACATCAAGGAAGCTGGCATAGTTGCAACTCTGGGGAAAGACTGAATGTTCTCAGCTGTCATGGGTGTATGTTTGGATCAGTATTAGTGAAGGAGAGAGAGACTGAGATTGAAAGAGAGAGAGAGAACATTACTAGTCCCTGGCCAGTGGTATGGTCTCAGAGTTTAGTAGGTCTTTTGAAATTGAGAACTATTCCTATATCTTCTGGGAGATCCTTGACTCTGGTCCTCTAACCTGTGGCATTAAAATGGCAACATTCTGTTATAACCTGTATCATTTAGTTTAATAGTAAACTTATGAACTGTAGGAATCCTTTTCTCCCAGATACAATGTATTTGGTGATTTTAAATTTCTCCTTATTTTTGGACAAATACATTGAGTAACACAGTAGTAGAGATTGCACTAGGCATTAAGGACAGAGAAGTAAAGTTGATAAAGACCCTCCACTCTAACTTGCAACTACATGGGGATATCACAAAGTCTATGATTAGGATATAGTTAGCCTAATAAAAATAGTTTAATATTGGTGTGATCAGGGTGTGATTTGGTTCTTTAGGTAGCTTTAAGACTGCCAGAATCAAGGATTCTGGACAAGTTAATATTTGAGTAGATTTCTAGGAGTGTTACTTGCAGTTGCACAATTTGTGAATTGCTTAAATACAGGGGCATTACTCACCTCTCGGTCATCCTAGATATGTATAATTATCAGAATAATCTTCAACACATGGAGAAGAGTGGTTTGGGTAAAGATTGCCTTTTCCACAGAATAGCCATATTGACTAGAACAAAGTAACCATATTGGCGAGATTAAACTTAAGTGTTACTCAGACATGTATGTTCTATAAACTATTTTGTGGTTCTGTGCAGGTGGCTTATGAGTGTATGTTTGTGTTGTCATTTCCTTAGTAACAGTTCTTTTTGAAAAACCTTCAAACTGTCACACCTGGAATGACTAGAAAGATAGTTTTGCTGTTTCTGTTCTATGCATTTGTATTCTCTCCTTTTTAAGTGAATGGGTCTGAAGATATCCTTGTGTCAGTGAAAATATTTTAATCTCTCATTTTGTGATCCCAAGACTTAGGAAAACAGGTATATTTTTCTGCATTCAGAGGAACTAATTGCCATTTCTTTCTTCAGTTTAATTTTAAGATCTTTCAATGTGTTTTCTAATTTAATAAGCCTCCACTTTGCAAAATTTAAGCAGACTTATAGAATTTATCTGATGCATAAGAGCATTGAAGGCTTAGAGAATGCGAATGTCATAAAGAATTATATTGTTTCTAAGACTCATTTATATTCTGTCAGGACCTATGTATATAAGTTGGAACAATAGAGATTTTAGTGTTTAATATACTTTCAAACCAATGGTCATTTTTAATACACTTAATGAAAATTATGGTTTATTTTCCCTCCTCTAAAAAACAGGTTTCTTTTTATTTTGGCAGGGCAAGTTTCATCTAACAATTCTCTTTTTCCATAATTTCTGTAAACTCCTATATTGATTCTTCTACTTAGTTATGATTTTAACCTCTTACATCCTCTTAATAATTTTATAAGTCATACTGTTATTGTGAAAGAAATATTTTTGTTTTTATTTATGAGGCGTTAGTGCTAGTATCATAAAGTTACTTGGTTTTTTTAAATTAATTTTATATTAAATTAGCTACAATAGTAAATTCTCCTATTAGGCCAATGGTGATAGTTCTTAGTTATTTATTTTCTTGATTCACTGTAATTTTACCTGCAAATAGCAAAATGAGTTTTAATATTCTTTCCATTTATTCAGTGAATATTTTTATTAGACACCTACCATGTGTTAGGCATTGGGCTATGTGCCAAAGATACCACATTGAAAACCTTAACCCTTACCTTCAGTGAGCTTAGAGAAGGTCATAAATAAATAAGGTAGTTAATTAAGATGCAATGTGATCAATTTTATGGGAGAGTTAAGCCCCGGACTTTTTGGAAACACAAAGTGGAACACACTTACTTAATATTCTAGGCTAGGCTCCCTTCTTCTTCCTCAAATTTCCTAAGTATTCTTCTCTATGTGTGTTAAGTGATGGCTCCCATATTCCATAGTGCTAAAAAAAAATAACCATTGAATTGAGTGGATTATCATTTCACCTCTCTAAAACTCTGAATGTTCAGATCTATAACCCTGTCATGCTTTTACTTCTTTTGCTTCCCTACTAACTTTTACAAATAATAAAAATGATTCAGAGCTACAATTGTAGAAAGGAGCTCTGTACAAAAGAATTTAGCAGCTAGACTATCAAGGAAAAAAGAAAACAAGAAAATTCATTTTTTAATTTTTTACTTTACTTTTCTCATTTTTTAATTTCAGATCTAAAATCAATAGCTATATCTACTCTTTAAAAGCTAGCTCCTGTGGACTTTGGCATTAGGATATCTTCTACTCAGAAACATTAGAACAGGTCTATTTCTTTCCTGGAACTTGTCACTTGACTTATGCTTACAGAAACATATCTGATGTTTATAAACAAACGCTAATCTGTCATGAGCAACAGCTCACAGATGAGGCCTGGCTTTGGAGTTTCATTTCCATCTTCTAAACAGATTAATGGAAGAATTTTCCGCAGGTGTCAGAACCAGGACATTTGCAGTCGCCTTTATATGAACTATATAAAGGATGACTATATAATTTATCATCCAAATTAGGCCATTTTGTGAGTGAAAGAGGGTGCTATTATTATTCTAGGACAACAGGTGTAAACCAAAGCCATCCTGGGTAAACCCTGATGAATGTTTAGCCTTTTTATAAAACATTATATTAATTGACTTGCTATAGACTTATATTATTTTATATTATATTATTTTTCTCTAGCTATAAAGATGAATTCTCTTCATAATTGTATGGTGTAACATACCTTGTTTTACTTAGCCTGTCTTAGTTATTACTAGTTCAAAACTTTTGCTTGTTTTATTAAGAATGGTAATACACTCATTAAAGTACTTTTTCACATACAATAACTTATTATATAAACAGATTGATTTGTATAATGTCTTAAAATAGCTTAGACAAAAAAAGACATACCAACACTGATGTAGGTGACTCAGAAATTTTCCTAAGTAAATAATTAGCACTGTCAATTAAAATATGTGAGGAGCAGAAGCGTTGGAGAAGCAGATGCCAAGGTGAGATTAGACATGTAAGAGATTTTTTAAAGATAAACAGGAGAAAGTGGAAGTAAGCTGAGAGGGACCTCAGATGATAATGGAGGAGGTCTGACACCTCCATGGTGGTGGGGGGGGGGAGGAGCTTGTGTCAAAAGAGTCTCAGACCATATAACCCTCCTAATAAAATTTTGACCAGGCCAGTGAGAGTTGTCCAACATGAGATGCCCTTTAGAGGAGTCCCTAGTCCTGCAGGAATGGGTGCATACTGGGACTGCCTCTATGTTCAGTTATTGCTGAAAGCCGCCCAGGGAAGCTTGGGTCTGGTGCGGATGCAGGTCTGGTCTGGAGGGCTGGCAGCTGGGTGTCGGTCAACTCTGTTCCCATGGAAGAACCAAGTAGCAGATTTTCAGGGCTGCCACTGTTGTTTTCTTGGCAGAACATAAAGTTCTGCTTCTCTCTATAAAAGGCTCTGTTTGATTATTTAATTTTATGATTTAAAAATTTATTTCAAAACACTATTTGATTTATAGGAAAAGGTAGCTCATTTTTAGGCATTAATGACAAATTACCTCCTTTTCATGTATTTATATTACAAAATTCTACAGAAAGACTGTAGCATACTATTAATACACAAACAAAATTCAATTTTCTATTGCCCCACTAGTATAGAACACTCAGTGTACTCATTATGCCACTTTCCCATTAAATCTTCAGCCGTTTTGTACATAGGTTTTGGTAAAAACAAATTGTTGTATGTTATTTTCCATATAACATTAAAATATGAAAATATTTTTCTATTTTTTATAGACTACTCACAAAATCGCTCAAGAGGATATATCCATTACATCATAGGTTTATATAATTATTTATAGTATTTAAAATTTGTGCTATCATAGGTGATATCGTAATAAACATCTTTGCATATGATGGCTTTCTATACCATTTGTTTAAGTAGTTTTCTCTTTTATTAGAAAATAAGATAATTTAGATCAGGAATACAACTTTGTCTGCATTTTCAGAAGTTAGCACATTTGTACTACATGATATTTCCTCTATAAATGAATTAAAGCGTTGAATTGGAAGTTAATCACATATGTTAGAAAGTCTTTTTCATCAGAGAACGTGTGTGTGATTCCCTGAAATCATTATTCTAACCTTTCGGAATTCAAGGATGGAGATTAGCATCCTACCCATGCACAATCCAAATGTACTAATTACCTACCGTAAGTGTTGCTGCATTCTTATGAATTAGAAAACTCGCAGTCCAACCACCCTGGATATTTTAATAAAGATAAAATGAGATGATGCTATGGAAACTTCCAAAAAAAAAAAAAAGAGAGAGAGAGAACAGTCTTCAAATTAAGTTAATCTTCCTGGTTCTATTATTTCATAGGGTATGTCCTAGAAACTCTATAAATCTATTTTTTCTCATCTGTAAAGTAGAAATGTTAATATTTATTTCAGGGGATTACTCTGGATTAAATGACATAAAATGTGGAGAGAACATAGCACACAATTCCTGAAACATGGTAAGAATTAATGGTGCCCTATAGGCACTCAGTGGCTGATAGTAATAATAAAAACATTAACCTTTAAAATAACAGTTACTAAAATTTTATACTCAGGGGTCTAAATGTATTTCCATTAATTATAAAATTATACTTATTCAAATTATATAAAAGAAGTGCTTGAGCACGAGTCAAGAAAGTCACAGTGTTACCTAAGAAAATCATACTTCTTTCCCCAAAATGAAGTCACTCAATGTATATTAACATTACAAAAATCCCCCAGACTGGAAAAGATATTGAGACATCAGATAAATTATGTGAACTATTTTTTAAATTATGACAAGTACTTTTTAATCACCAAAATAATACCAGTAAGACCTTAATGTAATTAATGAATATTCTGAAGGTAATTTAGAAAGCTTGGACGGAAGATGTAGAAAAATTAACTATAATGAAATTTTCCTTCTATTATTGCCAAACATGAGGGCAGTTAGCTTTGTGGTAGCACTGAGGTTCTCATATTACCTCCGAGCTGGCTGGGAAGAGGGGAATATAAATCACTGTGAGCATGTGCTTTTGGGTTATCGGGATGTTGCTACTGTTAAAAAATAGAAAAAGCTTTTTATTTTTTTTTCCTGGAAACTTCCATTTGACTACAATCACGTTTGAAAGAAAGATCAACTGCTTATATGTGCAGTGGTCTGCCTCTAACCACCAGATGTTTCATTCTATAAAACTGGGATTTAAAGCTAAATGGATGCTCTAAAATTTGGGTTGTTGCCAATATCTTAGCAATTCTAACTAGATAGGATAACTTGCCTGGAGGACACACCAGCAGGGATTCTTAATACCTCAGTATTTTCAGTGCTTTAGTTTATGAATGAATGTGTGTGTGTATGCATATATTTTACTGAAGGAAATGAATTATTTTAAATAAATCATATAACTTTATTTCAGTAGTATATACATTTTAAAGTTAAATACAACAGAACAATTAATATAAATAAGCTCTTCATTAAAAACCTGTTAACTAAATGTACAATAGGGGTCCACATATGAATTTAAATTGCATCCTGGGTAGTAAACTACCCCCAAATCTCAGTGGCTTACGACACTAAACGTTGATTTCTCACTCAGGCTACATGTCCATTGTAGGGCAACTGTGGCTCTGTCCATGGTGTCTTCACTCTGGGGGTGAAGTAATGAGATAGCCTCTGTGTATGGCTGGTCTTTTGGCAGAAGGACAAGAGAGATATGGTGAACTGTGCCCCAATATTAAATCTGCTGCTTGGTAGTGATGCATGTCACATATATTCTATTAGCCAAAGCAAATCACAAGGCCACACCTGAGTTCAATGAACAGGGAAGTATAATCTTCTGGCAGGAAGGAGCCTTTCAGGTCACATGACCAAGTTAGAAGTCAGTGGAGTGAAAAGTATAATTCTCTGACAGAAAGGAGAGAAGAAATGTTGAGAATAATAGTCCACCCCATTATCTGTTGGTAATAACTATCAATAGAATTACTATGGAGAAGAAATGAGGTAGCAGATATCTTAAAGGTGATTTTAATTTATAATGTTAATTTTTACTCATTAAGGATAAAAAGCGTAGATGTTAACTAAACTTATTGTGGTAATCATTTTGCTATATATATATATCAAATCATTCTATTGTACACCTTCAATTTATGGTATAATATATGTCAATTATATCTCAATAAACCTGGAAATTTTTTTTTAAAGATTTGTGTATATATTTGAGAGAGAGAGAGAAAGTGCATGCGAATGGGGGGGGGGGGCAGAAAGAGAGGGAGAGAATCCTTAACCAGACTCCCTGCTAAGCTGGGAGCCTGAAGCAGGGCTTGATCTCAGGACCCTAGATCATGACCTGAGTCAAAATCAAGAGTGGGTCACTTAACTGACTGAGCCACCCAGGTGCCCCTGGAAAATTTTTTTTTCAAAAGATAAAGATGGTGAGGGCTGCATTAGCTAATATGTTTTAGGTCCAAAGCAAAAGAAATCTAAAAGGATACTGTAGAAAAATCAACTCAAGATAGTGAATTAAATTTGCATGTTTACTGCTAGGCGGAAGCCTATCTCTGAAACATATGTAAATAACTCATGTATTTTGGATTTATCTGATTTCACCAATGTAAGTGTTTAGTCTTTGAACACTTTTTCACTGAAGGACTGAGATTTACTAGAGTAGCTGTTAAGTCAAGGATGATCATACTCATTTGAAGATGGCATTCTTTATGAGTAATAAAGGGAAGTGTAGTTTGTTACTTTTGATGAATTGTAGATGAATATCTATATTGCTGCATTTTCTACCATGGTGCAGAATTAAGCTGAATCCATATGCTTGTTAAACACAGAGAAGCATTAACTGGAGAGTTAGGACTTGATTCTCAGTTTTGCTAATAAGTGAGTTTGTGGATTGGCTAGTTCCCTACTGTCTTTAGTTTTCTCATTTATAAAACAAAGGCAATGGTGTTATTTGATTTCTAAAGTCGCAGTTCTAGTCATAAAACTTGAGAGTCATGTCCTCCTCCATATATAGGGCAGGTGAGTCACCCATTCATGATTTGATGACAAGACGATCTCTGACAAAGTTTGTAGAATATGATGCCTGAGTTCTTCTGAATTGAAAGGAAGAAACATAGATGTGTTCAATACTTTTTCCTTTATTCTCCTTTTCTACACATGCATTTTTAAATATCTCACTAGTTATTACAACTCTTCCTGTATTTATTCACCTTTTAATTTTGTATTTTTGGGTGTGGTGGTTTAGAGTCACCACATACAGTTGTGCAGATTGTGTACTGCACAAATCTATGACCATAAAAATTATGATTACCTTAAACTGTGTTTGTCAATACAAAATTTGGTTGAATTTCCTATCTTTTTTAAAAAATTATTTAGTGTTGATAAAGTGGATGATGAAGATGATGAGGATTTAACGGTGAACAAAACCTGGGTCTTGGCACCAAAGATTCATGAAGGAGATATAACACAAATTCTCAACTCATTGCTTCAAGGCTATGACAATAAACTTCGCCCAGATATAGGAGGTAAGTTAGAGTTATCTGTTTTGGATTTTGGTGACTATGAAAAGCTTATTTACTGACGTTATTTTAATCATACAGCTCATATTCCTTGAGTATCTGATGTATGTCAGAGACTGCTAGGTTTGATAATTACTAGTTAAATTGGCACTGTTTTGAGAAATTCACAGTCTAATGTGGGAAGAAAGGCATATAAACATTTTTGATGTAATTATTTTACAACTGCTACCATAAAGGGAATAACAGCGAAGTTTTTATAAAACTGCCTGAAAAGCTGAGAGGTATTTCATAATAGAGAATATTTAAAAGGTAAGCAGTGTTCTAATTTTGTGCCGATGCAGCATTGTTTTAATTAATTATAAGCCGGTAATGGTGCAGGTAATCCTACTTTGTTTTTCTTAGTCATTTGCATTTATGTATAAGTTTTACAGTAATTAACTTCTAAGCCCCCCCTCATGACTTATTAAAAACAAATAAAAATTGTAAACAAGCCAACATTTTCATTGGGATTGCATTAAATCTGTGGTCAATATGGGGAAATTGAAATCATTACCATATTGAATTTTTACTATACTAAATTCATAAGCATCGTGCATTTCTCTATTTATGCATATTTTTATTTTTTCCTGTGAAGAAGTGTTAAATATATTTTACTAGATTTAATTCTATATATTTGGAATTTCTTTTGCAAGTGTAAATAGACTTTTAAAAATTTATTTTCTAATTTTGTACTAGCAGTATATATAAAAAAATAGTTATTTTGCAAATTTATTTTGTCTACAGGAGCCTTCTGAAATTTATCAATTTTAATTACTTATTTTTATATTCTTGTAGGTTTTCTACAAAGATAGGGTAATGACTTACAAATAATGACTGCATTGCAAATAGTGTCTATTTGCAAATAATGAGTATTTTATTTTATTTCCAAAATTATACTTTTTTCATGCCTTGTTGCATTGGCTAAGACTAGAGTAAATTTTGAATAGTTTTGGGTTGTCTCTGATATCAGGAAGAGCAATTCATCTTTCACTATTAGGTATGATTGCTGTACGCTTCTTTTTTTTAAAGATTTTATTTATTTATTTATTTGACAGAGACAGCCAGCGAGAGAGGGAACACAAGCAGGGGGAGTGGGAGAGGAAGAAGCAGGCTCCTAGCAAAGGAGCCTGACATGGGGCTCGATCCCAGAACGCTGGGATCACGCCCTGAGCTGAAGGCAGACACTTAACAACTGTGCCACCCAGGCACCCCATGTAGGCTTCTTTTTTAAAGCCACCCTTTGTAAATCCTTTCTCTTCTTATTTTGCTAGATTTTTTTTCCTCCTTAATGTTTCAAATAATTTCTGTACATCTATTGAAATAATCATATTGATTGTATATTGCCCTCTATTCTACTTACCATTTGTTCTGTAAGTGACTGTCTGATTTTTAAACCTTAAACCAAATTTGCATTTCTGTAATAACTGGCACTTGGTTGTGATATGGTAACTTTTAAAAAATATCACTAGATTTAGCTTAATAATATTTTGTTTTGGAATTTTACATCTATGTTCATGAAGGACATTAACCATTTATTTTACTTCCTGTAATGTCTCTTTCAGTTTTAGAACCAAGATCATGCTAACATCTACAAATGAGTTCTGTTTTCCCTCACTTTTCACCTTTGAAAGAGTTTATCTAAAATGAATCCTATTACTTCCTTAAATATTTGGGAGAAGTATTTGGTGAAGTCATGCTAGCCTAGCATTTAATTTGGGAGGAATTTTTAATAATTCAATTACTTCCATAGTCAGTTTTAGTAAGCTAAACCTCTTAAGGAATATAAATTTTCAAATTTACCAGTGTTAATTGTTTCATATTAACTTTTGTGATAGTTTTAATGTTTTTAGTATCTGAGGGTTTTTTTCCTCTTTATCATTTCTGATATCAGTAATCTGTTCTCATTTGTGAATCAATTTTGAAAGACTTTTTCAATTCTACTAGTATTGTTATAAAATCAAAATTTGGTTTTGTCAATTTTCTCTGTTGAAAATTTTTGTTTTCTTTCTTTTTTTTAAAAGACTTATTTATTTGAGAAAGAGAGAGTGTGCACACATGTGCAGGGGGAGGGGCAGAGGGAGGGAGAGAGAAAGAATCCACAAGTAGGCTATTGAGCGTGGGAGTGGGGCTGGTGGGCTCGTTCCCAAGGCCCTGGGATCATGACCTGAGTGGAAACCAAGAGTCGGCAGCTTAACTGACTGAGCTGCCCATGGGCCCTGAAAAATTTTCTTAAATTTCATTGGTTTATGACATTTGGTTTACTATGTTAATATAATTTCCTCATATGCAATTTGCTGTTTTCTTAGATTGTTCTAATTATTTAATTTTAAGGTAAAACTTAGACTTAATAAAATAGTATCCATACATGGAATTTCCACAAACCCTTTAACTATAATGTTAACATTTTATATAACCATAAAAAACCTAAATCAAGAAAATAATATCAAGAATACCATTAAATACTCTACAAACCTTATTCGAGTTATGGCAGGTGCCTCATTAATTTCTTTTTATCTGTTTCAGAACAACAACAAAGATCACACAATACATTTTGTTCTCATGTCTCCTTATTTTCCTCCAATCTGATGTAATTTCTGTTTTTCTGTTTGTTTCATAAACTTGATAAATTTCAAGAGTACTGGCCAGTGGAATGTCTGTCAGTTTGTCTGATATTGTCATTATTCCACTGAGTTTACACATTTTTACTAAGGATAACACAGAAGTGATGTTGTGCCCTTTCAGTGTGTTATATCAGTAGGTACATGATAGTATATCTTATTACTGGCGAAATTAATTTAAATCACTTGGTTTAGTGTAGTTTCTTCTAGGTTTCTCCATTGTAAAGCTATTATTTTTCCCCTTCTAGATTAATACATATGTTGTGAGGAGATACTGTCAGGAGGACAGTCAACTATGCAAAAATTTCTCAGCACGTTTGTCCATTAAGCTAGTATCCATCAATGATTCTTATCTGTAACAGTATTTATTACTGTGCTCTTTGCCAAACGGTGACTCACCATTATTATCATTCCTTCTACGCATATTATTTGTAATTCTACCATAAGGAAGAGCTGTGGCTTATCCTCATTTATTTATCTATTCATTTATACTCAGTATGGACTTACACATGTTTTATTGTATAGCTCTAACCCATTACTATTATTATTTTGTTGCTGAAAATAAATTTGGCACTGGGATTTCCTACAGTTTGGCTTCTGTGTCCCTTCATATGTCCCCATCATTTTCTGATCACATCCTTACTTTTTAGTACATAAGATATTCCAGGCTCATCTTGATCCAAGCAATAAAATTCACCATTTCTCCAAGGTATTAGAAATCAAGATCAGGGCAGTAGGTATATTCATTAATATTGGATGTTACTGCTACTTAACCATTTCAGTGAGTAGAAGTAGAAAATATATGTTCTACAAACACATTCACAGGCATCTATATTTCTGTATCTATCCCTTTTGACATGTATTATAAACCAAGAGTTCATACTGATATTTCTGCTTCCAAACTAAACACCATGGGGTTCATTCTAGTGTTTCCTCTTTATTTGTAACTCCTTTTTCCAACAGTGAGACACCTGGCTCTGATTTATCCATAGTATATTTTCTTATTTTTTCAATTCCAGTAAATACAAAATGTAGTTCTAAAATTTTGATATGTCCCTTGTCTATGAAAACAAATTACCTAGAATAAAATGCTCAAGTACAATTGTTTTCATCTTTAGCTTTACAGAATATAATTAAAATACTATTCAACAAAGTTAACTTAGGTTCTTATCTTTCCTATTCCCTTCAATGGTTATTTTATTCATTTTTAATACAGTTTGGCTCAAGTATTTTCTGGATATATTCACTTTGACTGGAATTCATCCGTGTCTACTTTTAGTACTTGCATGGTTTTATTCGTTTATATTTAATTCCCTAATCCGTTTGGAGTTTATGGCATGGTAACAAGTATGAATCTAATTTTTCTCTTTACTGAATGGCTTTTCTGTTGGCTAAGCATCATTTATGAAAGAAATCAATCTTTGCTTCTGTTATTTGAGACACCCACTTTCTCATATATTACATTTTCTTATGAACTTTGGTTATTTCTGATCTTTCTGTTCCATTCTCTCATCTGTTTTTTGCCACCACACTATATTAATAGTAGAGATTCAACAGTATATTTAGGCTAAAACATTTTTTTAAAAGCTTCTATTTATTAATTTGTCAGAGAGAGCATGAGCAGGGGGAGCAGCAGGCAGAGGGAGAAGCAGGCTCCCCGCTGAGCAGAGAGCCAGATGCGGGACTTGATCCCAGGACCCTGGGATGGTGACCTGAGACAAAGCGGCCCCTTAACCGACTGAGCCACCCCCAAGGCTAAAACATTTTGTATTAGTGTCTTGTAAGGCTAGTTTCACCTCATATTTTCATTTTGTTTTGTTTTTCCTTTAAGTTTTTCTGGCTATTTTTGCTGTTTTTGTTTGTTTGTTTTTGAGAGGGAGAGAGGGGGTGGGAGGGGCAGAGAGAGAGAGAGAGGATCTTAAGCAGGCTCCACGCCCAGGACCGAGTCCCACACGGGGCTCCATCTCACGACCCTGAGATCATGACTCTAGCCAAAATCGAGTCGAATGCTTAACTGACTGAGCCACCCAGGCGCCCTATTTTTGCATTTGTAAATAAAATATATGGGCTTTATTATCAATAAATTTAGCTCCATAAAAAAAAAACCCCACAAAACTTGTTTGTATGTTTATTGGGATTGTGTTAAATTTGTAAATTAATTTTGGGAGAACTAACATCTTCATAATACTGAGTAATCTAATATGGGAATGATTTACTTTCACTCTAAGTTTTTGGCATATTGCTATCCATGTTTTCTTACTTCTTTTGTAGATTTTGCCTCAACAGTAGCTGTTTTGTTATTCGGTTTATAAGTATTTTGTGTAATATCTTCATAATGACTTAGAGCTTTAAACATTAAAAAGGAGACCTTAATTGTCACATTTAAAGCTTTTTGACTTAAATTATGCCCCATTGGAAGTATAATTTCCTGTTGCTTCTTATTGTTTCTATATGCCTGGTATCTTTTTGCCTTACCCATTAATTTTTGCCTTCGTGAATCACTTCATTTTAGCTGTGCCTTCTGTACGCAGCATATCATTAGGTCTTGCTTTGTGAGCTAAAATGAAAAGATCTTTTTCTTTTCATAGATAAATTAATTCCATTTCATTTGTGGATATGACTGATAAGTTTGTTCTCAACACTTCCATAATATTTTAGTTATATTTGCTGTGTTTCTGTGTGAGATGTAGATTACTTGCCTTTCAACTGATAATACTTTTAGTTTACTATTTTGGAAGTTTTATGTTTTTGTTCTAGTTTACCTTCATATTTTTAACTTTCCCAATGGCATTAGTCCCTGTTTTTTTTTTAACCTTTTGCTCTTTCGATTATCAGTTGTCATTGGTGCCCTTTAAATCCCACCTACTGTGCATAGAACAGTGAGATTTTTCTATTTTTTCCTCTCCTTTGCTCTATTATTTTTAGTCAACATATTTTCTGCTTTGCAAGAGTTATAACAATTGTAAATTATTTTCAGTCTCTTGTTTTGATCTTTGTTTTAGTATTTAATCTGTCTTGACATATGTTAAAATACTCACCATCAACCCTTTTTCTGAAGTTTTTCTAGTCCTGTCTTACACTAGTAGCTTTTTCAAGAAGTTTTTATATGTAAAAAACTTTTTTTCCATTGAATTGATGCCTGTGGGACAGATTGGCTGCATATGGCTTATGGTTCCTTTCACTGTTTTCCTTTTATCAGGCTATTTCAAAGTTGCTTGCTTAGTGTATCATTTTTGAGAAATCTGATGCCAATCCAATTCTTTTGCCCTCACAATTTATTTCATCTTTTTGTTCATGAAGGCCTTTTGAATTTTCTTTATTTCAATTGAATACTTATACTAGGAATTTTCTTAGAGTTGTTCCTTTTGAGTAACTTTTCTTCTAGGTTACTGATGTGTCTTTTAAAAGTACAATTTCTTTCTCTCTCTTCCTTCCTTCCTTCCTTCCTTCCTTCCTTCCTTCCTTCCTTCCTTCCTTCCTTCCTCTTTGTCTTTCTTTCTTTCTTTCTTTCTTTCTTTCTTTCTTTCTTTCTTTCTTTCTTTCTTTTTCCTTCCTTCCTTCCTTCCTTCCTTCCTTCCTTCCTTCCTTCCTTCCTTTCTTCCTTCCCTCCTTCCTTTCTCTTTCCACTCTAGTGTTGAGTATTGGTTCTCTTCCATTGCTTTAGTTTTCTTTTGCATGAGTTTCAATTATACATATGCTAATCAATCATAGTCTGCCTGCCTTCTGTTTGCCACTCTTTCTCTGAATTCTCTCTTTATCTCACTTATATTCTCTTGCTTCCCCCTGCCCTACCTATTATTATTATTTTTTTTAGTGTAATCATTCTTGATCATCTCGTAATTTTGTCTCTTTGTATTTCTTTCTTAAGTTCAATCAATTCTCTGGTCATTTCTTCCTTTTTTTGTTTCGTGTGTGATGGAAAGAGGACATTTCTTTACTCATTTTCTGAATTTCTGACTCAAGGGTATTTTCCTTATCCTCAAATTGTTGTTTGAATACATTTGACTGTTTAGAGTTTTGTCTTACAGCTTTTTTTTTTTGGTTAGTATTTTTTGAAGAGATTTTCCATAGTTGATTTGTCCTGGGTCTTGATTTCTTATTTCTGCAACACTTTTATATAGGTCTTTTCCTTTTTTTCCCTACTGTGTTTCTAGTTTGTAAGTGTTTTTTAAGATTGCTAATTCATTGATGTTCTCTTATGTCATTATAGCAAAGCCAGATACTTTAAATGAATTTGCACTGTAGGTGGTGCATATTTGTTTCATGCTAGGAGATGGATGTTATGATTTCCAATTCACTGGTTCTCTTTTCTTGTAGGAACATGAAATTCCCCCTTTGCTTCTTTTCCTGCTCACCACCCAGTTTTTAAAGCCCACTTCTTTTTTCCTTTTTGACATTTTTTCCACCCCAAAACTACTTATTTTGGAGACTGCTCTTTCACATCACATATACTTGTAGATAGCTTTCCTGTTAGTTCTGGTTCTGGTCATAGGACACATTTTAAACTATTTCAGATTTATGGCACTCATTCTCTCTACTTGTCCTCTTACACCTATAACTCTCTCCTCTCTTCCCCTGTTTATCTTAGTCTGCTTTGCTTACCACAAATTCTTGCATTAGAACAGAGATGAGAAAGAGCTTGAGAGATATTTTTGCCAGGATTTGGTGGTTTTTGTTTTTTATTTTTCTTTTACAGTTGTTTTAGAATCTGGGCATTCTCTGTCTTCAGGTTATGCTGAGGCCACAGTTTTTGTGTACTTGTATTTTTCCCTTTTTGTTGCTCTACATGTTTTTGGAGGAAATAGGAATTGAAAACATAACAGACATACAAATTACCTCTAAACCTTGCTTTAGCTTTTCAGTTTATTCCTTTATAATTACTTCTTGGACACATTGACTAGTTTAAGTGAATAATGCTTAATTTAAAAAACTAGGTTGTGTTCTGGATATATTTTTGTTATTTATACCTAACTTAATGTGATTTTCCACCAAGAACATACTCAAGTCAAGTTTAATATTCTTGTTACTCAAATGACCTATATATCAACTTTTTTGTGTTTTTTAAATATTTTTATATTAAAAATATCTAACTGAAACCATTAATTTTTCTATTTTTTAAGTCATTCAGTTTTTGCTTAATACATAATGAAACTTTTTAGATACATACAAATTTAGGATTTTTATGATTTTTTATTGAATAGAAGTTTTATATTTGGATTTTGCTTACTTAAGTAATACAATCTTTTTCTTTTAAACAAAGTGGCTAGTACAGATAAATTTAAGATAATTATTGTATATATTTTTAAAAATCTACTGCTTTTATATTTGTTTTGTTTTTCTAATCTGCTTAATTTGCTCTACACCAGTTTTTATTTTTCCTCTATTCTTTCCCTCATTTGGATTTATCATGTAGTTATAGCTTTATTTTCTCTTTATATTATCTTATTAAATATAATATTATTTATCATTTTTAGTGATTAAAATGGGTATTCTTACTTTATTAGATTTAATCATAAGCCAATAACTTTATCACAATTCAAGGACATTTCAAGCCATTTACCACAGAAATCCTAGTCTTTTTTTGATATTATATCCATGTATTTTTATGCTGTACTTTGAAATAACAAAATTATTTTAAAGTGTTTAAAAACAATTACATTTGCCAAGAGATTACTCCCTTTGATAGTCTTTTCTTTCTTCATACCGTGTTTCCATTTAGAAAAATATTCCTCTCAGTATTTCTTTCAGTGTAAATCTCATGGCAAAAATTATTGCAGTTTTTATTGAAAATATTTTTATATCACCTTCATTTGAATGATATTTTCAATGAATATTTAAACCCAGGATAGCTGCTGTTTCCTTTCCAAACTTTATAAATCTCACTCCATTTTCTTCTCAATTCTATTATTTCTGTTGAAAAAAATCACTTTTCAACAACAATGTTGCTGTTTTACAAATAAACTATTTTTTATCTCTGTTTGTAGGTTTTCTTTGTCTTCGGTTTTCTGCAGTTTCATATAAAGTTCCCATACATTTTTGTTGTGTTTTTGGTATTTGGGAGAATTTGCAGGATTTCTTGAATCTATTTGTTGGAATCTCTGATTGCTTCTGGAAAATTCTTGGCCAATATTTCTTCAAATATTTTTTCTGTCTCAATTTCTCTGTGACTCCAATTGCCCACGTTTGACGCTTCCCTATGTCCAGTATGTCTCATACACTTTTATATAATTTTCATTGATTCTCTCTGTGTTTATTCTCTTTATTACTGACCCCTTTTCTAGTTTCATAATTCTTACTTGTAGTATTTGCATCTGATTTTTAAAGTATTTCAAGTATTTTATCAAATTTGCCATCTTTTCATCATTTTCTTATATATATTAACTGTAATTATTTTAAAGTCTGATAATCACAATATCTAGATCACTTGTGTGACTTTTTAAAAAATTTCTTTATCGGGGCACCTGTGTGGCCCAGTCAGTTAAGCATCTGCCTTCCACTCAGGTCATGATCTCAAGGTCTTGGATGGAGCCCAGTATCTGGCTCCCTGCTCAGCAAAGAGCCTGTTTCTCTCCCTTTGATGCTTCCCCTACTTGTGCTCTCTTTCTATCTGTCTCTCTCTGTGTCAAATAAATAAATAAATAAATAAATAAATCTTTTAAGAAATTTTTCTTTTTCATTTTATCCCCTGCTTTAAGGTGATTTGTCTAGGTTTCATTTATTGTATGTTAATTTTTTATTGAATGTAGATTATATTAAAAATAATGGAGATTTTTTTTTATTTTATTATATTATGTTAATCACCATACAGTACATCCCCAGATTCCGATGTAAAGTTTGATGCTTCATTAGTTGCGTATAACACCCAGTGCACCATGCAATACGTGCCCTCCTTACTACCCATCACCAGTCTATCCCCTTCCCCCACCCCCTCCCCTCTGAAGTCTTCAGTTTGTTTCTCATAGTCCATAGTCTCTCATGTTTCATTCCCCCTTCTGATTACCCCCCTTTTCTTTATCCCTTTCTTCCCCTACCGATCATCCTAGTTCTTATGTTCCATAGATGAGAGAAATCATATGATAATTGTCTTTCTCTGCTTGACTTATTTCACTTAGCATTATCTCCTCCAGTGCCGTCCATGTTGCAGCAAATGTTGAGAATTCGTTCTTTCTGATAGCTGAGTAATATTCCATTGTATATATGGACCACAGCTTCTTAATCCAGTCATCTGTTGAAGGGCATCTCGGCTCCTTCCATGATTTGGCTATTGTGGACAATGCAGCTATGAACATTGGGGTGCATATGGCCCTTCTCTTTACTACGTCTGTATCTTTGGGGTAAACACCCAGTAGTGCAATGGCTGGGTCATAGGGTAGTTCAATTTTTAACTTTTTAAGGGACCTCCACACTGTTTTCCAGAGTGGCTGTACCAACTTGCATTCCCACCAACAATGTAGGAGGGATCCCCTTT
This sequence comes from Ailuropoda melanoleuca, assembly GCF_002007445.2. Classification (NCBI taxonomy): domain Eukaryota; kingdom Metazoa; phylum Chordata; class Mammalia; order Carnivora; family Ursidae; genus Ailuropoda; species Ailuropoda melanoleuca. The sequence continues at coordinate 73,285,428 of NC_048228.1, forward strand.
CTCCACATCCTCTCCAACAATTGTTGTTTCTTGCCTTGTCTATCTTTGCCATTCTAACTGGCGTAAGGTGGTATCTCAGTGTGGTTTTGATTTGAATTTCCCTGATGGCTAATGATTTTGAACATTTTTTCATGTGTCTGTTAGCCATTTGTATGTCTTCATTGGAAAAGTGTCTGTTCATATCTTCTGCCCATTTTATGATTTGTTTATTTGTTTCTCGTGTATTGAGTTTGAGAAGTTCTTTGTAGATCTTGGATACCAGTCCTTTATCTGTGGTGTCCTTTGCAAATATATTCTCCCATTCCGTGGGCTGTCTCTTAGTTTTTTTGACTGTTTCCTTGGCTGTGCAGAAGCTCTTTATCCTGATAAAGTCCCATAAGTTCATTTTATCTTTTATTTCTCTTGCCTTTGGAGATGTGTCGTGAAAAAGGTTGCTCTGGCCGATGTCATAGAAGTTGTTGCCTATGTTCTCCTCTAGAATTTTGATGGATTCCTGTCTCACATTGAGGTCTTTCATCCATTTGGAGTTTATTTTTGTGTATGGTGTGAGAGAGTGGTCAAGTTTCATTCTTTTGCATGTAGCTGTCCAATTTTCCCAGCACCATTTATTGAAGAGACTGTCTTTTTTCCACCGGATGTTTTTTCCTGCTTTATCAAAGATTAGTTGCCCAAAGAGCCGAGGGTCCATTTCTGGGTTCTCTATTCTGTTCCATTGGTCGATGTGTCTGTTTTTGTGCCAGTACCATGCTGTCTTTGTGATCACAGCTTTGTAGTACAGCTCGAAATCCGGCATTGTGATGCCCCCAGCTTTGTTTTTCCTTTTCAACAGTTCCTTGGAGATTCGGGGCCTTTTCTGGTTCCATACAAATTTAAGGACTATTTGTTCCAGTTCTTTGAAAAATGTCCTCGGTATTTTGATCGGGATAGCATTGAAAGTGTAGATTGCTCTGGGTAGTATGGACATTTTAACTATGTTAATTCTTCCAATCCATGAGCATGGAATATTTTTCCATCTTTTTATGTCTTCCTCAATATCTTTCAAAAGTGATCTATAGTTTCTAGCATATAGGTCCTTTACGTCTCTGGTTAAGTTAATTCCAAGGTAACGCATGGTTTTTGGTGTTATTGTAAATGGGATGGATTCCCTAATTTCTCTTTCTTCAGTCTCGTTATTCGTGTATAGAAATGCAACTGATTTCTGGGCATTGATTTTGTATCCTGCCACCTTACTGAATTGTTCTATAACTTCTAATAGTTTGGGAGTGGATTCCTTTGGGTTTTCCATATAGAGTATCATGTCATCTGCAAAGAGAGACAGTTTGACTTCTTCTTTGCCGATTTGGATACCTTTGATCCCTTTTTGTCTTCTGATTGCTGTTGCAAGGACTTCTAGTACTATGTTGAATAATAGTGGCGAGAGTGGGCATCCTTGTCGTGTTCCTGATCTTAAGGGAAAGGCTTCCAGCTTTTCCCCATTGAGAATAATGCTTGCAGTAGGCTTTTCATAGATGGCTTTTATGAGATTGAGAAATGTACCCTCTATTCCTACACTCTGAAGGGTTTTAATCAGGAAAGGATGCTGTATTTTGTCAAATGCTTTTTCTGCATCAATTGAGAGGATCATATGGTTCTTGAGTCTTTTCTTGTTGATATGATGTATCACATTGATTGATTTGCGAGTGTTGAACCATGCTTGCATCCCAGGTATGAATCCCACTTGGTCATGATGGATAATCCTTTTAATGTACTGTTGGATTCTATTAGCAAGGATCTTGTTGAGGATTTTGGCATCCATATTCATTAGAGAAATCGGTCTGTAATTCTCCTTTTTGAGGGGGTCTTTGCCTGGTTTGGGGATCAAGGTAATATTAGCCTCATAGAATGAGTTTGGTAGCTTTCCTTCTGTTTCTATTTTTTGAAATAGCTTTAGGAGAATAGGTATTATTTCTTCTTTGAATGTTTGGTAGAATTCCCCAGGAAAACCGTCTGGGCCTGGAGTTTTATTATTTGGAAGGTTGTTTATCACTGACTCAATTTCTTCATAGTTAATTGGCCTATTTAAGAAATCTATTTCTTCCTGTTTCAGTCTTGGTAGTTTATAGGTTTCCAGGAAGGCCTCCATCTCTTCCAGATTGTTTAGTTTTTTGGCATATAGCTGTTGATAAAAGTTTCTAATAATCCTTGCAATTTCAATGGTGCTGGTCGTGACCTCTCCCTTTTCAGTCATAATTTTAATAATCTCAGTCCTTTCTCTTTGTTTTTGGACAAGTTTTGCCAGTGGTCTATCAATTTTATGGATTCTCTCAAAGAACCAGCTTCTAGTCCTGTTGATCTGCTCTACTGTGGTTCTGGTCTCTAATTCATTGATTTCTGCTCTAATCTTGGTCAACTCCTTCCTTGTCAGTGGGTTAGGCCTGTCCCTCTGTTGCTGTTCCAGTTTCTTGAGGTGAGAATATAGAAACTGCATTTTAGATTTTTCTATTCTTTTGAGTGAGGCTTGGATGGCTATGTATTTCCCCCTTAGGACTGCCTTTGCAGTATCCCATAGGTTTTGGACCGTTGTGTATTCATTCTCGTTGGTCTCCATAAATTGTTTAATTTGTTTTTTGATTTCCTGGTTTATCGAGTCATTCTTGAGCAGGATGGTTCTTAGCCTCCAAGTGTTTGAGTTTCTTCCAGGTTTTTCCTTGTGGTTGAGTTCCAATTTCAGAGCGTTGTGGTCTGAGAATATGCAGGGGATAATTTCAATCTTTTGGTATTGGCTGAGACCTGTTTTGTGTCCCAGAGCATGATCTATTCTTGAGAATGTTCCATGGGCATTTGAATAGAATGAGTATTCTTTGGTTCTGGGGTGTAGTGTTCTATATATATCTATGAGGTCCAACTCGTCGAGTATGGCATTCAAAGCCTTTGATTCTTTGCTTAGTTTTTGCCAGGGTGTTCTGTCTATTTCTGATAGTGGGGTGTTGAGGTCCCCTACTATTACTGTGTTCTTATCTATATGTCTCTTTATTTTGGTTAAGAGTTGGCTTGTGTATCTTGCTGCTCCCCTGTTGGGGGCATATATATTAATAATTGTCATATCCACTTGTTGAATACTTCCTTTAAGAATAATATAGTGCCCTTCTGTATCTCTCTCTATGGCCTCTAGTTTAAAATCCAGTCTATCTGATATGAGAATTGCTACTCCAGCTTTCTTTTGAGGTCCATTTGCGTGGAAGATGGTACTCCATCCCCTTACTCTAAGTCTGAATGCATCTTTGGGTTCAAAATGAGTCTCTTGTAGACAGCAAATGGATGGGTCATGTCTTTTTATCCAATCTGCAACCCTGTGGCGTTTTATGGGAGAGTTTAAGCCATTTAGATTGATAGAGATTATTGACAGATATGATTTTAATGATGCCATTTCTCTTTAAAGTCTTTGTATCGGTTGTGACTTGCTGCTCTGTATCACTCTTGGGGCCTTTTTACCTTTATAGAGCCCCCCTTAATATCTCCTGTAGGGCTGGTTTCGTGGTTACGAAATTGGTTAATGATTGGCGATTTTGGAACGTCTTTATTTCTCCATCAATTCTGAATGACAGCTTTGCTGGATAAAGGATCCTTGGCTGCATGTTTTTCTCTGAAAGAGCTTTAAAAATGCCCCCCCAAGCCTTTCTCTCATTCCAGGTCTCTGTAGACAGGTCTGACGTAATCCTGATACCTTTGCCTTGGTACGTGAGAAATTTCTTTGCCCTGGCCGCTTTCAATACTGTATCCTTGGATCTAATATTTGCGAATTGCACTATGACATGCCGTGGCGTAGGTTTGTCCTGGTTGAGCTTGGATGGGGTCCTCTCTGCCTCTTGGACACGAATGCTTGTTTCCCTTGCTAGATTAGGGAAGTTTTCAGCTACAATTTGTTCAAATATCTCTTCTAGACCTCTGTTTTTCTCCACCCCTTCAGGGATGCCGATGATTCTGACATTGGATCGTTTCATAGAGTCAGTAATCTCCCGTAATCTACATTCGTGGGCGTGGATTTTTTTAAGACCAGCTTCTATTTTCGTTTTTTCTTCTACTAACCCATCCTCCAATTCGCTAACGCGTTCCTCTGCCTCGGTGACCCTGGCCGTCAGAGCCTCTAGTTTTGACTGTATTTGGCCCACTGAGTTTTTAATTTCTGTCAGATTCGCTCTCATTTCTGCCCTTAGGGATTCTATATTCTCAGCAACGCTTTCTCTGATGCTTTTTTCAAGTTTACTCATCATCTTGACCATTGTTGCTCTGAATTCCATTTCTGATAATTGGGATACATCCATATGTATTAATTCTGTGGCCGAGGCCAATTCTGTGGCAGAGGCCACAGACTCATTATCTTTTCTTTGCTGGGGGGGACTTCTCCTTCTCGTCATTCTGATGAAGAGAGATTGCAGGGTTGTCCAGAGCCCAAGTGTTGACTGGGACCCAGGCCGTGCGCCCTTGTTTTATAGAGATCTTAGGGATGTGGGCTTCTTCCTTAAAGAGTTTATTTATTTATTTGAGAGAGAGAGAGACAGTCAGCAAGAAAGGGAACCCAAGCAGAGGAGTGGGAGAGGAAGAAGCAGGTTCCCGGTGGAGAAGCCCGATGAAGGACTCCTTACGGAGCGTTGTGATCACACCCTAATCCGAAGACAGGTGCTTGGTGACTGCGCCACTCAGGCGCTCCGGGTTGTGGGCTTCTTGATTTTTCAGCCTGCCTTCTGGGGGAGGGGCCTGCCTGCCGGTACTCAGAAAACCCTGTTTGGGTAGAGTCTCTGTGTCCCTTGCGAGGGGGGATGGGGATGGGCACCCTGTGAGCCGGTATTTCCGGGCTTTTGTTCTCTGGCGGCTTTCCCTGGCGGTTTGCTATGCCTCTTCTGAGAGAGCAGCAGCGGCTGAAATTCAGCCTCTGTCTCAGAACAGAGGGATCGCGGATCGTTCTCCACTGATGTTCTGGCCACTTTAACTCTGTTTCTGTTGGTGCTGCTCAACCCTGCAGCATCCCGGGCTGTGCGCCCCACACCCGGCGTCCCAGCCCTCACTTCCAGGGCCGGCACGTCTCTGTCCTTTGTGTTTCCAACCCCGCCCGCCGCCAGCCGCCCCGCGCGGGCTCCCGGAGCTCCCCGTCTCAGTCTGGTGTCTCACGGGTGCTGACCGCGAGTCCGCCTGCTCCCCCGTGCAGGTGGCCCTCCAGCCGCCAGCCGCCAGCCACCCCGAGCATGCTCCCGGAGCTCCCAGTCTCAGCCTCGATCCAGTGAGCACACCGGAGCTCTCGTGAGATGCTTGGTGGTGCACGCTCCCGGCTCACGGACTCAGTCTGCCGTTTCCAGAGTGCGGGTCCGCGGTCCGCCCGCTCCCCGGTGCAGGTGGCCCGCCAGCCGCCCTGCGCGCGCGCTCCTGGAGCTCGCGTTCTAAGTCTGTTGTCTCGCGGGTGCCGTCCGCGAGTCCGCCTGCTCCCCCGTGCAGGTGGCCCGCCAACCGCCAGCCGTCCCGCGTGCGCTCCCGGAGCTCCCTTCTCAGCCTGCTGTCTCAAGCGTGCGGGTCCGCGGTCTGTCCGCTCCCCCTTGCAGGTGGCTACCGCTTCCCGGCGCCCTGACACGGCGGCTCCCTCCCCCTTCTGTTTAGCTTCCGATATCTGTGCGCGGTTTCACGGCTCCCCGCTTCGTACCTCGATACTCAGCGCTGGAGATGTTCATTTGTAGAGATCCAGATGTATCTTCCTGCGTCTCAGGCTGATTCCGTGGATGTTCCTGCGTCTGGTACCTATCCAGCTCAACTCAGGGGACCGGCTGAAAAAGGGGTCCCCTACTCCTCCGCCATCTTAACCTCTCCCCCCAAAAATAATGGAGATTTAGATGTGTTATTTCTTTCCAGAGAGGATTTTAATTAAGTTTCGATAGTAGGGTCAGGTTAATGAAATCGCCTTCATTTGGCTCAAACCGGTGTATTTCCTTTCGTAAAACTTTCCTTTTTCCCAGGGCATAACCATTTGAAGTCTCTCAACAGATAGCCTGAGGTTTGTACTAGGAACCAGTCTCCTTAATGACCCCAGAGATGCTGGAAATAGCTGAAACCTCTCCATATTATTTTAGACACTTAGCAGCTGATTTATATTTGGTTTCTTAGCATCACACTGTGCATATGCACAATTTAAGAATTAGTAAATACCTTGAGGGGAAATTGCATGTAGAATGTCGGATTGAATCCTCTGTTGTTCATTTTATTGCAGGGAAGACTTGGCTGTCTTGACAGCCCTTAACTCCAATTTTGTCTCTCAAGCCCAATGAGACAGATGCAAGTTCTAAGCCACTGTCCTTTTTCAATCACCATTCCTATGCAGTAAAACAGCAAATTCACCAAAGGGGAAAAGTAGCCAGTATAATGCAAAGCTTACATTACTGCATTTACATTCCTTCCAGGAAATTATTGCATCAAATCCTGATTTTGTTAGCTGCTGTGAGATTCTTTCAATAATTTTTTAAAAAATTTTAAATAAATCATATAGTCATGTTCATTGAGATGGTTAATTTGATACCAATTATTCATCGTAAGAAGCAGAAATCTGTACTTCCATTTTACTCATCATACTTCACTATTATTCGTTGATACTCTCTTTTCTTCCTGTAAATAAGTTTCCTGAAAGTAGACAGCACCATATCCCCGGTCACTAAAACAATGCCTGAAGCCTAAACTTAAGGTTTCACTTACTGTTTGCTGAGTGAATATTTGCTGAATAAAAGCCAGTGTATATAATCTTTCTTTATTCCATGTGTAGGTATTTTGACAGTTCTACTTCAACAATTTAGTGTTTTAAGTACATTATTACAGATCAAGATATGGACTTTCAAATTCCACGTACATCTGTGACATCATCACTTTGTTTAATAGTATAGATCAAACATGTCCTAAGAACTGTGATAATCATACTGTGCATAATAGCATTTTATCTGTGCACCTCAGAGTATACATAGTGAATGTCTTACTTGTTGAGGTGCTCTCTGCAGGCATTCCTTTCTGTCCAAAATTTCATTAGCATCTTTACTCTTCATTGATGCTATGAAAACTTATACAATCAACTTACTGAGGACTTCTAAATTTAATGGCAAATTGACATTAAGGTTGTATAATTCCAGTAAATTTTCAACTACTATATATTGAGTCTTTTTCTATTTCTTAACAACTTTTCAGGTAGAGTCTATGGCTTTGCAAGCAATTTTAGTAATTCATATAGTTTGATCTAATCCAGGAATTAATATCTTTTTTTTAAGATTTTTTTATTTATTTGACAGAGATAGAGACAGCCAGCGAGTTAGGGAGCACAAGCAGGGGGAATGGGAGAGGAAGAAGCAGGCTCATAGTGGAAGAGCCTGATGTGGGGCTCGATTCCACAACGCCGGGATCACGCCCTGAGCCGAAGGCAGACGTTTAACTGCTGTGCCACCCAGGCACCCCAGGAATTAATATCTTAACAGAATTAATGCTATCACTCTCCCAGGACACAGAGCAGACGAATGCCATTAGAGAGGGACTTGGTGGTGTGAGGAAGGGAGGTGTGATCTGCTCTTTTATTCTGTTCAACTCTTCTAGATTCCTAGTGATGGGAACATGCAGGAGATACGAAGAGGAATGGTCTTTATGTTCATTTAGTTGGGTGCAGTTAAAACATTTGTCTTGTTAGTTTTCACTTCATTTCCAGCACACATGAACCGGCCCTTGACATACTTTGAGAGGCAGTAGTATAAATAACAAGTTTTATGGGTAGGAGGGTAGGATTGGTTTTTGTTGTTTGTTCATAGGCATTTTATACTGTTTACTTCCTTGACATGGGAAATCGAGATGGTTCTATCTTCCACCCTCCTTAGCTCCTTTCATCAACAAGATCATGCTCCTGGTGTACAACTTTCTTGCATCAAAAAACTGGTGAGATTCCTCTAGCCCAGTCAGTTTCTTTTGATGTGAGTTATTCCCACGAGAAATTAAAATATCCTAAACACACTAAAGAGTGGGCATGCAGGTACTACACTGCTTTTCTTTCTTTAGATCCCATCGTTCCTTTCTAACTTTCTTATACCCCCAATCAGATACAGGAGCAGGGATAGGTTGTTAAGTCTGCTGCCTAAAGAAATGTTTAACTATAGAACAAGAGGCCCAACTTCCATTTTTCTAAGAAGATATTTCCAATAACTTAATTAAATATATGTATAAATTAAGTCATATTAAAATAGATAAAATATATATTAAAATTGTCATATGTATGTGTATTAAATACTTGAAATTGGTTATTTGTTACTGATTATTTGAAATATGGTTAGTATGGCTAAGAAAATACATTTTTACTTTAACTTAATTAATTTCTATTTAAATTTAAGTAGGCATATGTACCATGCATAGTAGCATTTTATCTGTTCATCTCAGAGCATACGTAATAAATGACTTAACTGTTGGAGTGCTTTGTAGGCATTTTTTTCCTATCCAAAACTTATGTTAGTATCGTTTCTGGCTTTCTGTGTTAGTATTTATTGGCTAAAGTATTAGACTGCACTTAAGAACTTATATCCATATGTACCTTTTCATCCATATGTATCCAAATATCTATGTGTCCATGTGTAACCTGTAGAAGGAGAGGGTATTAGTTGACATTCCCCTGTTAGCAAGGCCTGGGAAGAAGTATCTGTACCCAAATGTGATATCTTTGGGATGAAAAACCCTGCTGTCTATTCTAGGGCAAGAAAAACATATCTTCAAATTCTGTATATTATAATGGTAACATATAAATCAGTGGGGTTATTTCTTTTTTTTAATGCTTATTCTGTTACAACAGAATAGACTGTTAAACTAATATTCCAGGATTAGAGATTTTAATTGACCTGAGTTAATTTTTAATTAACCTTATTTAATTAATCTGAATTAATATACAAAAGTAACCCAGAAGCTACATAATCTGCTAAAGCTATCTTAGAGTAATTTGAATGTGTCATCTAAGAAAGCATGGTTAAAAATAATTATGATGAAAGTATTTTAAAAATATGTTTTATTTTATATCTTCTGATTAAAAACTGATTACCCATTTCTACAGTTGGCTGTCTTCAGTTTTGCCTTAGCTACATGGAAGCTGAGTGTGGAAACTTCACTGATCACACTGCTTTCTTCTTTTTAAATTCTTTTTTGCTTCTTCTTACTGTTCTCTGCATTTTCTTTAAGTTGCTTGGAATGTCCATTCTTTCTTATATTCATTCCCACTGAGAGTTTATCTTATATTCTGCTGAGATACTTAAAGCAAAGTACTTAGAACAACAATGCAGAAAGAGGCCTTGCAAATATAATCCAGTGTCCTCTCTACCTGCCTTTCATCTATCAAAAATGTAATTTGCTATGGGAGTACGTTTTTATCCGCCATTGTTATGCTGTTACAAAAAAGGTGATCTTTTTTCTCCATGTGCGTTGAAGAATTAAACGTAGTCTGTGCCCACTTCCTAAATATCATTTAATGAGCCCGTAGTGACAATTCCCTTTCAGTCTCTTTTTTTATTTTTGAATGAAATCTGAAGTTTTCTTTTTTAAATATCACTCAAATCCTCCCATTGAACAAACTCTGTACTGAGAAAATCATAGAGCTAAGAAAATGTACTTACTCTACCAAGGAGCCCATATTTTAAGTGATTTCAGCCACAAGTATTGTTCACAGTGTGAACTGATAAAAGTGGTGATGAGTCATTATTAAGGAACAATGATAGCTTCCTGTTGTTTTCCTCTTTACTGTACATTTTGAAGCATATAATCTCTAGCTGGTGTTTTAAAATTAATCTGAAATATTTTAGTTCACTTTCAGGATTATTTATTCTTTCTTGTGTTTTAGGGCTGACATTTAAAAAACTAGATGAAATACCAGCAGACCCAAGTTATAAAATGGGGTACATAATAACTAAGGAAATACTGATAGTTTGCAAATATATATTTATTAAGTTATTTATTGAATATCTTCATCAATAGCAGTGTTCTACATTGGACTCACTAATGTGATTCTTTTTTTGTCCTATCCCAGATGAACTTGATTTCTGTTGCTCATGAAACATTTCAGTGTGGCTTATGCCCTAATGCAAGAGTTAATACTTTTCTAGTATTATATATTTGTTTCATGATTGGTTAAGGAAATATTGATATCAGGAAATCAAGATAGATGACTCATATCTAAAACTTTCTCTACTATAAATGTGAAAAGTATGTCCTATATATAAAAAATCCCCCATGAATCATTTATTTCTCAGCATAGACAATGTTCAGCCCTTACTATCATGCAATAAAGAGGTGTTCAGTGTTTGTTGATTTATCAGGTGAACTGAAAAAAAAACTAATTAAATAAGTTTGGTAAGTTGCACTTAATTGCTTATAACTGGCAATAAGTATACTTACATATGGAACTAATAAACCTATTTTTTAAATTAATTGGCTTTCATAAAATCCATTCTGTAAATCTAGCTAAAACTAGCTTAATTATATGATAGTTATTGGCTTCAATTCATTGTCAAAAATAAGTAGCAAATAATTTAAGCAAATCATCTCAGAAGTCATCAGCCTAAGTTAAATTATAAAGCCTTCTATAAATCATATGACCTACTTTTATTTAAAGAATCTAATTGTTGGTTAGCAGATTGAATTACATTGTCATGTACTGCATAGGTCTAGAGACCTATGCTTCTGCATACTAAAACTCTTTTTAACAAATCTTATTTACTTTTCTAGCTAAAAAATGTATATATACCATGTAATAAAATCTTTACTTGAAGAAAACCGAACTGTGTAAATATTATTATGCTTTTCTAAGTGTAGTTTGTTTTTTAATTGCAAAAGGTAAAATTAAATATTGTTTTAAAATTATATAAGCACTGTTTTTCAAAATACCTCAAGTTTTCCACTGAATTCTTGCTAGCATGGGAAATCTGCCAGATTGGAAGTTTTCAAGGGGACCTGGGGCTGGATAGAGACTTTGACAGGCAGGCTTAGCTATGTGTTAGAGAGGGAGGTGGTCCTGCCAGGTTGAGCATAATGTCTGGATTGCAAGAATGATAAATATTTGGCCAGAAATGGGCCAGATAAAATTTAGTCAGATAAAATTTAGAAAAGAGAACTGAGTGTTACTAAACATGCCACTTTAGTATAGACACTTTCAATCCACAAGGAGGTTTTTCTGGTTTATTTTGTTTGCATCATCTCTATATAAATCTCTGTGAGATATGATAGGTTTTCTTCTTGAAATGGTTTTCTTCTTTTTGTCTACGTTGTGAACTCTTTACATTCACTCTTCAACAAGTATTTGCTAAATTAATAAATGAAACCTTTATACTTTATTTGGTGGGACAGGGAGAATAAAATGAACTATGTGAAAATATTTTCATAGCAAACAAAAAATCATAATCCAATATGGTGGTATTTCAGGTATTCATAAATCGTGTCATTTGATAAACATTTAAAAGGCTGATCTGCACTACACCTTTTGATAGACTATAAAAATACTGATATACAGTATACACCATTTAAGACTAACTGGGAAAACACAAATGGTTATGTGCAAAACACAACAGACAAAATCCATAGTGACATCTATACAATATACTCTGTGGAATTTAGATAAAAATACACCCAAGTCTGGAGCCAACAAAAACAACCTAAAGGAATGTTGTTAACAGGGGAGAAAGAAGTAAGAACAAATATTTATGACGCTCCTCATAAGAATCAGACCTGAAGGTGGATGTTTTATAGACATTATCTCCTTTAATCCTCATAACCAGGCTTCAAGTCCCATTGTGTGCTAAACATACTTATACTGGTTCACAATAGCTACTTAGATACTGTCCCAACTCTGCATTCAGTGACTTCACATTTGTATCCTTAAACCAGTCATTGTGGGAATATTTACCCATGGATATCGACAAAAGCTACAAATCATGGCTTCCCCCCGACCCACTATGGGAGCAAGGCTGTTAAACAGTTACCAGCACACCACTGATAGGCGCTAAGTAGAATTGCATGATATTTAGGTTCTAATATCCATTCAGATTCTAAAATCCTATCATATTGCAGAAAGCAAACTATCTAGCAAATTTTATTGAATTAACTTCCTTAATTTTAATGAAGGATTTAGATATTTATAACATTTTTAGCTTGTACGTTAAAACATTTTTAGGGGTGCCTGGGCGACTCAGTTGGTTAAGCATCCAACTCTTGATTTCAGCTCAGGTCATGATCTTAGGGTCCTGGGATCAAGCCTCGAGTCAGTCTCCATACTCAGCATGGAGTCTGCTTGGAATTCTCCCTCTCCCTCTGCCCCTTCTCTTGCTCATGCTCTCTCTCTCTCCTTCTATAATTAAAAAAAAATGTTTTCAGTTAAAAATGCTAACTTTTACACACATAATTGATTTGTGAACTGAAAAGACATTTGTGTTTTTGTAATGGTGATGTTTCTTCATTTTCTAATGAGGAATATTTTATTATTTAAATGGTAAATGTTATTTATGAAGATTTATTTAAAGCTAAGATTTATTTAACACAACCTATGATCATATCTTTGACCATTCTTTGTGTTGGTATTTTGCAGTGAGGCCCACAGTAATTGAAACTGATGTTTATGTAAACAGCATTGGACCAGTTGATCCCATAAATATGGTGAGTAATGAATATTAAAAATAATTGTCTGTCATAGAGCTCTTGTGTATATACCTCAATAATAGAATGGTTATGTGACAAATTCTGATAGCTTATCATGAAAGAGTTCAGGGCAACTGTGAAATGACTGTGTGCCAGGTTCAGGGACTAGTGCTAAAATATCCCATATCTAAGAATGTGTTGCCTCTTACTCCAATGTGCTGTGGATGGTAGGAACTATGCTAGGGCATGAAAAATTATCACCTGATTCATCAAGGGTAGATCCCTGAAAAAATCTAGAGAGAGATAACCAGAAGGATTGAGGGAAAAATAGAGAAAGAAAAGGACTTATTGGCAGAGGGGGAGCATGCACAACCTGATAAGATCAGAGGAACTTCTAGCGGTTTCATGACACTGGAACATAAAGTGAAAGTAAGGAAGTAAGGCTGACAGAATGCTTATGGCCCTTATTAAGGAGGGTCTTCTCAGCCATAATAGGAAGCTGTATGTTGTATGAATTGTATCCCCTTATATTAGAGAAATGACTGGAAGCTTTTCATCAGGAGGTTATCACAGGTGAATTTATATTTTTAATAGATCACTCTTTCAACAATGTAGATCGACAAGACCATTAAGAGGGTTAGAGATACCAGTTAAGAGGTTGCTGTAGTCTAGGTAATAGATATTCTATTCTGAGGTAATCCCAAATTCATATTCTGAGGTACTGGAGTTCAGGGCTTCAACATATGAATTTTAGGGGGATACAATTCAGCCCATAACACCATTCAAAGATAATTCTCGAAAATTTGCTGATTTTCTCTTACTTCGTTGATTCATTAGCACAACTGTCAAATAACCCCCTTATTATAGGCCTTAACCACTTTTTTATCTGAACAGCCATCATGCCTAACAATTGCCTGTGTCTGCTGATTCCTACAGTATTACTGTCAGCCCCTGTTTTTCTCTTACTTAATATGATGTTCACATGATTGTCATTAACTTTCACAGCTGCCTGCATTGACTACTGCACTGACAGCATTTTGGCCACACCATAACTGACATCTTTGTCTCATTGCAAATGAATATGAATTGGCTGTAGATATAAGTTGAGTATGAGAATCTGAAATGAGGAGCTCTCAGGACAAAGTTAGAGCAAGAGCAAATATTTGTCAGAAATTAGCTAAACCTCTTGGAGATGGGAACAATAGTCTTAAAGAGAATAAAAAAGGAATAAATATCAGACCTTAAGGAACACATACATTTAAGGACCTGAAAGATAAAGCTGAGGTGGTAAAAGAATCAGCAAGGTTGGCAAGAAAATGGAGGTAAAACAATGGCAAAGAAACCAAGGAAAAAGAGAGTTCCAATACTTTTTTGAGTATTGGCTCTGTCCCAATTGAATTCCTAAACAAACCACTGATTTTTGTAAAGATAAATATTCTATATACCTGTATGTATTAATTTAACATTATGCAAGTATGAAATTTTATAAAGTGATACATTACTAAAATGCTAATTTTCTCCTAAGGAGATTCTTAAAATGTTTAGTTTCCAATTAACCAATGCTTAAAGAAGATAAGCCCATTAGAGCTTATGGACATCTACATTTTCTGAATTGCATATATTTTGTCTTGGGCTCTTGTTTTTAATTTGAATGAATTCATTTTTAAAAATGTGGTCATTAAAGAGAAATAGCATTCAAGGCTGTATTAGTATTCCAGAGATACTTTGACAAGGATGGCTACTGAGAAGCTTGTATGATGATCTTCCTGTATAAAAGTTTCATGGTATTAAGGATTTAGTTTTCCCAGTAGGACAAACTACACACTTGTAACCTTGGCCAGTGATAGTTTTTTAAAAAGCTAATTAAATGAAATTACCATTAAAACTGGTGATACTAAAGCATATACGAGAGAAAAAGACATAGAATACTTGATAGTGTTCATTAAAAGAGAAACATTGTCATACTGGGGATTAATAAGGAGCAGTTTACATAGATGACTGTTTTAACTAAACAATGCAGGAAAATTAGATTTCAGTTTTCTAAAATGAACAAAATTGCTTTGAATATGAGTGTAATCAAGCAAGCAGATTTGAGCGTAATTAAGTAACCAAGAGGATAGGTTTTTTCCCCCCTTAATGATTCATACAATTTAAGTTACTGGTAAGTGACAAAATTAATATATTAGCTTAATGGTTTTTTTTTTTAATTAGCCAAAATCTGGCTTCATGAAAAATGGTTATTTATTTTTAAGCTTGGCTACGTAAAGTAATATCTCTTTAGATTACTGATAAGACCTAAAACAATGTTATTTTATAATAAGATATGTTTTTCCTCGCTTTTTTTCAGGGTCATATTAATGACTTCAATCTTGGTGTCACTATCAAAAAATAGGATATTCAATTATTGAACACTGAATAAATGTATAATTTAGTCAATAAATAGATTAATTCTATAGTTTACATTTTGAGATTTAAATTCAAAATGAATAACAGATGCACTAATGAAGGCTGAACAAGAATAAAGTAATTTAGATAAAGGCTGTTCAACTATGTATGCTATAATTAAAACTCTGAGTTACATATGAGCACTGAGTAATGTATAGAATTGCTGAATCACTAGATTAAACACCTGAAAATAATATAACACTGTATCTTAACTATACTGGAATTAAAACTTTAAAAAACTTAATGATAAAAAAATCTTAAATATAAACAGAACAAAAATATATAATCAGAACTGAAGGCAAAAAAAATGTTAATAGAGGTTATTAGCCTGGGATTAAAATGTTTTTTAACCTCTTAATTTTGGGGGCTTTCGAGAAATTTTATGATTTTACTCTTTTGGGTAAGTGTCTCAGGATAATAAAACAATAGCAGCTTACCCTCTGACTAGCTACTACGACATTCAAGGGGCATAGCAATTCTCTGAATCAAGTCAAAATCAATAACACATCTAGGGAATCCAAGATGAAATTATGGGTAACCTACAGGAAGCTAAAGACAAGGGGAATAAGGGGGCACCTGGGTGGCTCAGTCGGTTAAGAGTCTGACTTCGGCTCAGGTCATGATCTTGGGGCCCTGAGATTGAGCCCCAAGGCAGGCTCCCGGCTCAGCAGGGAGTCTGCTTCTCCCTCTCCCTCTGCGCCTCCCGCCTCGTGCTCTCTCTCTCCCTCCCTCTTTCTCTCAAATAAATAAAAATCCTTATATATAAAAAACACATAGGGGAGTAAGTACAGAAACAGTGATAGATGAAAATTCCTGGTATAACTTGGAGGGAAAGGCCAAGCAGGCTCTGCACGAGATGGTAGAAATGGACCAGGCAATTGTGTAGGCACGCACCATGACCTCCCTAGAAGACACATTGACCATTGTCACTGCAGACCACTCCCATGTCTTCATCTTTGGCAGGTACACCCCCCTGGCAACTCTATCTTTGGTCTGGCCCCCACAGTGAGTGATACAGACAAGAAGCCCTTCACTGCCATCCTGTATGGCAATGGGCCTGGCTACAGGGTGGTAGGCCATTAGCAAGAGAATATCTCCATGGTGGACTATGCTCACAGCAATTACCAGGTTCAGTCTCCTGTGCCCCTGAGCCATGAGACCTATGACAGGAAGGACGTAGTAACCTTCACCAAGGGTCCCATGGCATACTTGCTGCATGGCATCCAGAGCAGAACTACGTTCCTTCATGTGATAGCTCATGTGGCCTGCATCAGTGCCAACTATGATCACTGTGCCTTGGCCAGCTTGGCAGGTAGCCCCTCTCCAGGCCCCCTATTCCTCCAACTAGCTCTGCTCCCCTTGGGCATGCTATTCTGAGGGCCCAGAGCCTGGGCACCCACCAACCTATGACAGATGGCCAGCCTTCCTCTTTGAGCACTGCCCACAGTGTGGGAGCCCACACCTCAAGGGCCAGGTAGGTGAGGGGTCCTCATGGCCTGTACAGCTGCCAGAAAGAGGACCCAGGAAACCAAAGACTGCTGCCTGTCTCACTCCCCTCTGGAATCCCCCACTGAGGCCCAACCAGTTCCTGGCCTTTAGCCGCTGCTCCCTCCCTGCTTCCCCTTTGGCCAACAGAGTAGCTTTCTCATGGGTAGGTGGAAAACACAGACTTCAGAAATTCTCAAAGCATCTTATTTTTCTAGCAAACATATTTTCCAGACCTGGAGGTCCTGGAGCTTCCATGGAACATTCCAGACCTAACCTTTCCACTCCCTTCCCCTCTGGAACCATCGGGCCCCACATGCTCATGTCTCTACCTGCAGAGGGGACCAAGTCCTTCTCTGCAGGGTGGGGGTTTGCTCCCTCACTCATTCGAAGGCCTCCCAGGGCTCCCAGAAAGTAAACTCCCTGGACCGGCCATCCAACCCCAGGGTGGCAAGGCTGGGAAGAGCAGCCTGGAGAAGCAGATACTTCCCAGCTCTCAGTATGCATGTCCACTCCTCTCTGAAGTAACACTCCTGTTTGGATGGATGAAATTATTTTTCTCTTTTTGGTGTTGGTTAAAAGGGAACACAAAACATTTAAATAAAACTTTAAAAAAAAACCAACCTTTCTTAATATTTCTGGCAATAAAAAAAAGAAAGAAAATTACAGGTATAATTTGAACATGGGTTTACTTATAGAAACTGGTACACCCTTATATAGTTCAATATTAAGAGATTACTGATATGAGCTTGGAAAGCATGGACCCAGAGAGGGAAGCAAACTCAACTTCATGGATGGATCCGAGGACGTTATGCTAAACAAAGTAAGTCAGTCAGAGAAAGATAAATACCACATGATTTCACTCATATGTGGAATTTAAGAAACAAAACCAATGAGCAAAGGGCAATAAAAGAGACAGAGAGGCAAACCAAGACACAGACTCTTAGCTAGAGGGAACAAACTGATGGTTATCAGAGAGGAGGGGGAGGAGGGATGGGGGAAATGGGTGACGGGCAGCAGGTGTTGTATGGAAGTAATGAATCACTCTGTTGTACACTTGAAACAAATATTACACTGTAGGTCAACTAGTTGGAATAAAAACTAAAAAAAAGAATGAGGTCCCAGTTCATGTCTGAAGAACTTTATATCATTCTAACTGCCAGAGTGATACATCACACAGTCCTAGAGTAGAACTGCATAGATTCTTCCTGCATTAAATTACAATTTATCTTGGTAATGGAAGCAGAGCAGAGGAATCAGGGCACCAGTTATGAGGAGCACAACTTAGAAAGTTGCTGGGGCACTAGCTGGGCTGGACTCCAAAACAACTACTGGCTGGAGATGACTACAAGAGGGTCAGCAGTACACAAACAATTAAGTAAACTTAGCAAAAACCAGAGAGAGAGAGTGCAAGCACAAGCAGGGGGAGGGGCAGACAGAAGGAGAAGCAGGCTCCCTGCCAAGCAAGGAACCCCATGTGGGGCTTGATCCCAGGGTCCTGGGACCATCACTTGAGCTGAAGGCAGATGCTAAAGGATTGATCCACCGAGGCGTCCCAAAGCAAAACACTCTTAAACAAAAGTATATGTAGAACTACAAAGTCATAAACATGATTTATTATGGACTGGAAATGAAGGATTTTCCCAGCAATCAAATTTTGTTCCATTCATTTAAGTGGATCGGCCACGTATCAAGTGTGTGTGGGGGGGTGAGGGGGGTATAGTTAATAATCTGCATGAAAATGGTGAGGGCTGACTTTTAAGTCTTTTTTTACTTTATCTTATCACTCATTTTTTTAAAATGTTTTTTTTATTATATTATGTTAGTCACCATACAGTACATCCCTAGTTTCTGATGTAAAGTTCGATGATTCATTAGTTGCGTATAACACCCAGTGGNTTTCTTTATCCCTTTCTTCCCCTACCGATCATCCTAGTTCTTATGTTCCATAGATGAGAGAAATCATATGATAATTGTCTTTCTCTGCTTGACTTATTTCACTTAGCATTATCTCCTCCAGTGCCATCCATGTTGCAGCAAATGTTGAGAACGTTCTTTCTGATAGCTGAGTAATATTCCATTGTATATATGGACCACAACTTCTTAATCCAGTCATCTGTTGAATAAACTCCTCAGATATATAAGTTGTGTTTAAACATTCTAGATATATTGAGAAAGCTGGTGCCCACACAGAGATTTTTCTTCAAGAATTTCTTACATTGCAAGGAACACGTTTTTTCAATATCTCATGCAATTGGTGTAAATGTTCAACTGGTTTCTCTCCCTCTCTCTCTCTGTCATTCTCTCTCTTTTTTATCACTGCTGCTTCTAGATTCAAGGAGATAATGCCTTAGGCATAGCTTCTACATATCAAAGAAATGCTGTTTATTCCTTTTACTATATTAACAGGAATTAGTCACTCCTTGCCAAGTACATTAAGTTAAGGAATTAATGAAACAGCAAAAGCATGGGAAAAAATATATATATATAGGAAAATATATATATACTTTTGTATCTGGATAATTGACCTGAATATGCTAATGGAGGGAAGACAAAGGATTTTTGTTTTCTTGGCTGTGATGAATTAAAGTACTTGAAGAAATGCATTTATATTTAAAGATTTTAAGTTTATTTGCTTGGTTTGTACAATATTTTAAGGCTTGTTTCCATGGATTTAATTTTTTTTATTTCTGCATATTATGTTAATTTTCTTGGCATTAGATACTCTAAAATCTATTTCTTTTTGCAAGCTTCATCTTAAAACAGCCATAAAATTTAGGTACTTTTTGATTTAACACTAGCAGAGATAAAATTAAAAATTTTACACGGATGAGTGTTATTTTCATCTCTATGCTTCTTTGATCCAGCATGCTCATTTACCCCATAAATAGGAAGTTAAAGTTCCAAGATTAGGAAATTAAATTAACCTCTGAATCTCTAAAACTTATTAAAATAATTTTATTATTTCTTGATGTAAACAAATAATTTTAATTTTTGTGGTTTTGTTTGTCTTACATTTATTTGCTACCTGTATTGTGACAGTTGGTGCATTGGCTGCTAAGTTATAAAAGATACGACCTCCTTCCTTCAGAGAAGCACAACACCTAATAGGGAAGATGGCTAAAAAATGCAAATCAGATCAAAACAGCAGGCGAAATGCCAGGAAGAATGCCATGTATGAACCCATATTTGTTTTAAGTTACAAATGGTGACCCTATGCTTTTTTTTTTCTTCTGATTTTGATTCAGTAATTCTCATCAGGAACTTGGAATCAGAATGTTGAAATGCTCTTCAAAAACTTCTGGTCAACCAAGTTTGGTGGCGATTGCCTGAAGCCATTTTCAACAACCAATTTAGTGGAAATTAAGTGGGATTAAATTAAAGTAACAAAAACACCTATAGCTCAGAAGAATTTTTATGAGGAAAGGTCATTGAAAGACATCATGTCCATTTAGGCTTTATCCTTGTTTATGTTTAAAACATCTTTAAAATTAATTTCTAACATTTTATAACATTCTCATGATCAACAATGTTCTCATGATCACTGGGCTTTAGAGCTCAGGATGATCATAGTAATGATCTTGCCTAGTGCCTTCATTTTTCCAGTGAGACAGAATAAGTGACTTGATCAGCATTATATTCTAGAAAGTCACAGACTTGGAACTATGGTATGATTTCCAGATTCCATCCAACCAGTGTTTTTCACACTACATCACAACTCACTACAATACTCTCTTTCAATGTATTGGTAATCATTTTGTTGATTATCTGACATGTATTTAAAATTGTGCCTATAATTAAAAGACAACACCTTATTTCTTATTCAATGTGTTATTTTTATATTTTTTAGTGAAAAGGATTTTAACAAAATATTAAAGTTTTAGGTCTTAGGTTGGCAGTGAATTTGAACTAACATCAATTGCTCTGCAATTTAATTAAAATGTGAAGGAGAAAAAAACTTGTTGAAATGTCTTGACATTTGGGGTTTTGCTATTATGGAAATTATGACAAATTTCTATAATGGAAATTCTGCAAATTGTGTGCTAAACCTTGGATTTTCTCATAAGACCACTAAGCTTTGTGATATGCACAATTATATCCAAGCTACTGAGTTAAACACTGAAAGTCAGTGTTTCTAAAGCAGTACAAACAATACCATTTGAACAGCAGACTGACAGTGTCAGAAAATTCATTTTCTGCATTAAGAATATGGACAATAGAAAGAATCTATAAGGTGGTAATTAGTATAAGTAATTTAAAGCACGAGACCTGCAGATTCTCTCTAAATATATCATTTCCAAATGTATTGTTCCATCTTGCTTAGACAGAAAGACAAATTTTAACAGCAAGAAATGTTTTTTTCAGTCTTATTGAGGTAAAATTGACAAATAAAAATTGTATATATTTAAGGTGTATCACTTGATGTTTTGATATACATATACCTTCAGAAGTGATTACCATAATAGAGCTAATTAACATATACTTCACCTTACATAGTTACCTTTTTCTTTTTCTTTGTGTGTGTGTATACGTGTGTGTGTGTGTGTGTGCGTGTGTGTGTGTGTGTGGTGAGAGCTCCTAAGATCTATCCTTTTTTTTTTTAGATTTTATTCATTTATTTATTTGGTGGGGGAGAGAATCTGAAGCAGGATCCACTCTGAATAAGGAGCCCAATGTGGGGCTTGATCCCACAAATGCAAGAACATGACCTGAGCTGAACCAAGAGTCAGATGCTTAACCGACTGAGCCACCTAGGCATTCTGAGATCTATCCTTTTAACAAATTTCAAGTATACAAATATTGAGGAATATATTTTTAATACAGTGTAACTTCAGATGCAGGAATACTTGTCACATTCAGACCACAGAGCAAAGAATAGCAATCTAGCACTGAACCAATCAATGGCAAATGTTGCCCATGTAGATGGAACACAGATGGTTCATCGGTGATAGGGCTTCTCTAGAAAGCAGTCTTCACTTGAGTTAAGATCATCTGTTGCAGAGAATTCTTTACCATGCTTTTAATAGTAACCATGAATATTATTTCTTTCCAGATGTCATGCTGTGTATTTATAGGTTCCCCATTTAGAATGTAATCTTCTCTAACATATTACGGAGGTAACAGTATTTGACTTGTATTTGTATAACTCTAGTTTAGATCATAGACCTGTAACTATGAATTAGTTTAGATCATAGGTGTGTGTAACTATGAACTCAGCCATGAGTTTATGAAAGTTTGGCCTAATAATTCAAGTGCATTATAGATGGCAGGGATTAAAATATATGTATAGTCCATTTATCCCATAAACAACTATTTATTGTCTTTTATATGCCAGACCCTATTTTTAAGAGTTGAGGTTACAGGTCTTATTCTGCTTTTTGTTTGTTTATTCATTTGTTCTGTTTTTTAGATTCCACATATAAGTGAAATCATATGGTATTTGTCTTTCTCTGTCTGGCTCATTTCACTTAGCATACTTCTAGGTCCATCCATATTGTCACAAATGGCAAGATTTCATCCTTTTCATGACTGAGTAACATTCCATAGTGTGTTGTGTGATATACACACATATCTCACATCTTCTTTATCCATTCATCTATCAGTGGACACTTGAGCTGCTTCTATATCTTGGCTATTGTAAATAATGCTGCAATAAACGTAGGGGTGCACATATCTTTTCAAATTAGTGTTTTTGGTTGTTTTGTTTTGTTTTGCTTTGGTTTTTTTTTTTTTTTAGTAAATACCCAGTAGTGGAATTATTGGATCATTATGTATTTCTATTTTTAATTTTTTGAGTAAGTGCCATAACATTTCTTCAGTGGCTATAGAAATTCCCACCAATAGTGCACAAGTGTTGCCAGAGGGGAGGGATGTAGAGGTTGTGCAAAATGGGTAAAGGGGGCAATGGGAGATTGTCTTCCAGCTATGGAATGAATAAGATATAGGAATAAAAGGTACAGCAAAGGGAATATAGTCCACAGTATTGTAATAGCGTTGTGTGGTGACAGAAGGTAGCTACCCTTGAGGTGATCTGAGTATAACACATAGAATTGTTGAATCACTATGTTATATGCTTGAAACTAATGTAACATCGTGTGTCAATTATACTCAATTAAAAGATAAATAATAAAAGAAGAATGCTTGATTAAAAAAAGTTCAGATTATAGTATTGAATAATCAATACAATAATTTGTCCTTATGGAACTTACATTCTAGTTGGTAGGCACTACAAAATAAGTAAATATATAACATATGAAGTGTTAATGAATGAAATAAAGAGAAATGAGGGAAAGCACATGATAGGAAGGGTCAGGATGGTGGTGAAGTTTTAGCGTATGTAGTAGGAAAGCATCACTCATTAAGTGACATTTGAATAGAAATCAGCAGTGTTAAAGGAGAAAGTCAGGCAGACACCTGGAGAGTGATTTGCCAGAGGAAATAGCATGAGCAAAGGCTCTGAGATAAGAATGTACATGGAACAGCAACAAGAACAGTAATGTTTGTAGTAAAATTAACAAGGGTTAAAAGAGGTAGGAGAAGTTGGTTTAATTAGGGTTCAGATCATCTGGAGTCCTTAATACATTGAAAGGTTATTGGGATTTTTTGTCTGAATGAATATGACAATGTGATAGAACAGTGTTGATCAGTGGAGTGATAAGATATGACTTAATATTTTCAGTGAGACCATTATCCTTCTGAGTGAAGAATTAACTATAGGAATTCAATTGTGGAAGCAGGGAAACAAGTTACAAGTAATTGGAATAAACAAAGAAAAAGTTGATGATGGTGAAACAAATAATAATTTATCAGGATCTGTAAGTAACTTGAAAGTGGTGATGCCAAGATATTTTGAAGACCAGATGTGGAATTATAGAGAAAAAGAGGAATCAGGAATGACTCCAAGATTTTTTTCACCAAGAACTTGGAAGGATAAAGTTGTTTAATGAGATCAAGAGTTCTGTTTTGAAATTTTAAGGTTGAGGTGTCTATTAGCTATCCAAATGAAAACTTTAAGGAGGCAGTTACACATCCAAGTTGGGATTTCAGGGGAAGTATTTGCACTTGGAATATAGGCTTCAGGCTCTATACATGATACTTAGTCATGAGATTGGATGAGATTATCTTGGGAGTGAAGAGAGGGGAACTGAGTGTTTGTTATTAAACTGGAGCACTGCTTTGCCAAGGTACGTGGAAGATGCAGGGGAATTAGCAAAGGAGACTGAGAAGGAATGCACTGAGGGAGAAGGAAAACAAGACTCAGTTGGTATCCCAAGTTTTGAGTGGGCCAAATATTTCATGAAACAGAAATTGATTAACTGATTCAAATTCTGCAAATGAGCTAATAATATGAATATTTATAGCTTTGCAGAAGCTAGCAAATTTTTATGACTTAGATAGAATCTTGGTATTGGAACTTGCTGTCTCTACACATGAAGAAATTTCCTCAAAAATAAAACTATGTCCATAAAATGTTCATGTCTTCTGGAGGAGGCATTACATGGCTATGTTTTATAATCTTTGTAAATTGGAATGTTTGCAAAGGCCCTATTGCCCCCTTTTTAAAATGAGAAGTCTTTCCTTCATTATTATGACCATAATATTATAGAATGCTTACTATGTGTGAAATCATTGTTTTAAGAAATTTACATTAAATATAAGCAAGAACTTTATGTACTATAGACTTGAGAAATTTACTCAAGGTCACCTGAAAATTGTTATAGTCAGAATTCAAACCCCAGAAGTCTTCCCAATAATAGTATTCACCCCTAATCACTGCACTAGACTGTCCCCCTTTAAATGCAGTCTCTCCTCATAGGCTCAGAATAGTCCAACTACCCATACTGAGAAGAATTTGGATTTATCTTGACTATATGTCAGCTTCTTCACTTGGGTGCTTTTCTCCAGCCATTTATGTTTCTGTCTTTGTGCTTGATGCAGTGCTATGGTGAATCTAGAAAGCCTTTCTTTTGCCTTCCAGGTTGTCTTTGTTTCTCACTTCAGCTCCCTCTGTTGCAGATGCCACACAATTCATGTGCATATCCATTCCTCTTTTTTATCCATCTCAGAAAAGCGGGGAGACAGTAAACATCCTTTTGATGCCTATGCATTTGGGAAGTTCCTAGAATTTTTTCAAGAAATTGTCCTTCCCAGTGATATTTGGTATCAATAGGCCATAATTTTGATGAAACTTCTCAAGGCACGCATAAAGGTGGAAAGTTAAATTCACAAATTTATAAATGCTTAGAAGACCTTATTGTTTAAAATTTCAAGATCTGAAGTAACAGATTTCTCATGGTAGACTGATAGAAAGAGATATTATTGACATGTCCAAGATTTTTCTCATCCTAGCAGTAGATGCCCTGGAAGAGGACAGCCACACCTCTTATTCTCCTATGAATGGTACAGGGAATTGGCAATATCATATGTTTGATCCCATGCAGTAATCTTAAGGCAGGTAACATTCTGGAATTACTTTGCAAAACATATGACATAAATAAACATAAATTGTATGACTTAATTTGGGAGTCTTCCAGTTGAAAAATAGAATTCCAAATTTTATTACCTTTATGCAAAGCCAAAGTTGAATCTGAGAACTTCTTAACAAGCGGATATCTGTGTGGGGAAAAAAAATGGTCATCTATATGTTCTGGAGCATATTTGATGTTTGAAAGGACCTAAAAATCTCCTACTTCTATCCCTATGTAGGCATTCTGAATCCACTGACAAATAGGCATAGAAGACAGGCAAACAAACCTTTCTAATCAGTAATTGAAGTGAGGATGTAGAATAGGGTTAGGGATGTGGACTCATGGCTTTGCCAGCGCTCCTGTGCATCTACTGACTCCAACTTTCCATTAAGACTTTGAGAGAGTTTATTCAAATCAAGTTTGGAGTTCGGAGAATGAAAAAGAGAATAATTTATTAAGAAATGATTTTTTTATATATTGCATTTAGCCAATTGAGAAATATGGAACAGACTTCTCTGAGAGGTAGAGTGAGTAAGAGATGGGACAAAATGAAGAGCATAGATTTACATAGAAATATGAGCTGGGGAAATATGATTCTTCCTACCACAAAAATCAGTCATTTTAATTTGTCTAGCAAAAACGCAGATGCTTAATTTTTTAAGGCTTCCTGAATCGATGTATGGCCATTCCTACTGTTATAGCTCTGTAATGGTCTATTTTATGTGTCCACTTGGCTAAGCTGTGGTACTGAGGTATTTGCCTAGATGTTGCTGTAAAGACATTTTTTAGATGTGAGAATTAGCCGACTTTGGGTAAATCAGCTCATCCTTTGTAATGTGGACGGGCTTCATTCAATCAGGTAAGGCTTTATGAGAAAAGACTGAGGTCCCTCATGGAAGAAGAGCTTCTGCCACCAGTCTGGCCTCTGAATCAAGACTGAAACATTGATTCTTCTCTGTTCTTCAGTCTGCTGGCCTGCCCTCCAAGATTTTGCCTTTGAGGTCTCCACAATTTCCTGAGTCAAACTTTAAGATAAATCTATCTACTCTGTCTGTCTGTCCATCCATCCACCCATCCATCCATCTTATGGCTTCTGCTTCTCTGGAGAACCCTGACTGAAACAGGTTCATAAGGATTGTTCCCACCCCAGATTTTAGGTTACTTATTATATACATCTAGAATCTAACTCTATCTTCTCTAGTATATTATACACTTTTTAAGGGCTGGCAATTTTTTTTATTTGTATCCTTTGTAGGGTTTAGCTTTCTGTGATTATTTAAGTTTGGTGTTTTATCTTTGAAATTGTATATTGAATATTATAGAATAAATATCTAATAGGAAATGTATGATTAAGTATGGTGCATAAAATTAACACATGAAGTATTAGGGCTTTCAGTTCATGATACTCAGTTCAGCAATGCATGGAGATGGAGCTGTGTCTAGGTTCCAGAGTCAATTATTGGTAATTGGTAATTTTAGATAATTGTTTTCAAAAACTCTTCCAGATATAGAATTTTTTGTATATCTGAGGAATGCACAGTCCCTGGTGGACAGAAAATACATGACGTTTTTCATTATATGACTTACAGTCTTTTTTCATTATGCTCTATATTTTACTACCTTTACTTCCTCCCCACTTTTATTATTTGACCCCAGCATGTATCTGAATTTCACATATGCTTCAGGGGTCAGGCTAAATACAACTTCTGTCATATAGTCTTCCTTAAGTTTCTCTAGGTGAAAATAACCTCTACTATTTCCATTTCTCTTCAACTGTACCTTTCCTAAGTTTTATTAATTTCTAATTTGTATTTTATGTGTAGTATATTCATAACAGGTGGGATCCATTTTCATCTTTGTAAACTCAGAACAACATAGAAGTAACTTAAACACTGAAAAATATTTGTTGAAAAGTTAATTGATGAGTGCACATGATTTTATGTTCTTTTAGCAATTTACATTTAGAGACAAAAAAGTAAGAGCCCAAAAGTTTGGTAACTGAACCCAAGATTCATGTCTACTTTTTAAATATCTCTCAGTGTTTTTCTAGATTGATTCAATGGTTTATCCTGACATATCATCTTTGCTCCTTATCTCTTTTTCTATTTGAAAAATAGAATAACACCAAGATTTTTCTTACCATATTGTGATAGTATCAAGAACTGGTGCTTTTATAATAACTGAGGCAAAGTGGAGCAGCTACCTATGAACTTTTACCACTCAAGCGATTTGTACTGTGGATTAGCTATGCCTGCACCCTTTCTCTACACGTCCATGGCCTTAGTATCTAATGTACTGTAAACCATTATTTGGCCCAGCATGCTATTTTGGCCACAGGAATAGCTAGTTTAGGGAGAGATTAATGACAAGGTGTGAAGACCAGATCAGGATCAAACAAAATTCATGATGCAATTATGCACCTATATTAATTACTTAGGTAGGTCTGCATTTTGTGTGAAGTTTCTTCCATCAGTAGAAAGACAATAATGTTGAATGAACTAGTTCTATTACATGTGAGACACAGTGCATTATTGCAAGTCTGACCATGTTGTAAGAAGAATATGGGACACACACTTCCATCAACTATGTTTTGATTTGATTGAGTTAGACATCAAGATGACTCACTTCTTCACTTTTATTCACTAATGCTGTTTTCTCAGCTAACTTGCAAGAAAAGTGTCATAATGTACATTGGATCTTGACTGTTAAACGCACTGTTCCTTCCTTATTTCAAAATGCTTGTACTGGAAGCTATTGTACTTGTTGTCCTGAGTGAATGGACATTCCTTTTCATGTTTCTTTTGTATATTTCTTATGCAGATAATTAAAACCTCTAAATAAGAGCATGAAGAAAAATAACACAATTTGATCATTTTCTGGAAGTTATACTAATATAAATGAGTAAACAAAATTGGAACTTTGGATTACATATAAAATAGCACAGCAAACTTATCTCAGTGAAGCACTTATTAAGGATTAGCAATTGAAAAGAGCTTGGAAGTATTCACATCTGCAAAGGGTTTAGGAAGGTTGGATTATCAAGACACATGCTCTATATCTTTCTCTTCTTGGTCCTAGACTGAGGGAATAATTATGGGTAGAAAAATTTTCCCATTTCCCCCAAGACTTTCTGCTCAAAGAGCTTACTCTTAAGAAATCATATTTTTTTTAAGATTTTATTTATTTATTTGACAGAGATGGAGACAGCCAGTGAGAGAGGATACACAAGCAGGGGGAGTGGGAGAGGAAGAAGCAGGCTCACAGCAGAGGAGCCTGATGTGGGGCTCGATCCCATAACGCCGGGATCACGCCCTGAGCCGAAGGCAGACGCTTAACCATTGTGCCACCCAGGCGCCCCACTTTTAAGAAATCGTAACTCTTGGGGCGCCTGGGTGGCTCAGCCATTAAGCGTCTGCCTTCGGCTCAGGTCATGATCCCAAGATCCTGGGATCAAGCCCCACATCAGGCTCCCTGCTCTGCGGGAAGCCTGCTTCTCCCTTTCACACTCCCCTTGCATGTGTTCCCTCTCTCGCTGTCTCTGTCAAATAAATAAGTAAAATCTTAAAAAAAAAATCATAACTCTTTCAATGGAGATTAACACTTTATCAATAGGTATTCTAAAAAAGATCCTGTCAGTTGCTAAGCCGATTCAAAGCTGCTTGCTAAATCCCACCTCTATATATTGTTAGTTCCCTCTCAAGTGCAGTCTTTAATGTCCTATTAGTTAGGAACACAGCAGCCAAGTATCATCAGGTAGCATGATGCTCTCTTTGACAACCAATGTTGGATCTTTGCCAAGCCATAATCCTGGCAGGTATGTAAGCCTCATCCTTTATCTTAAGAAGTTTCTACTGTTTGATTCCATACAAAAGTACAAAGTAATTCTGCCACATGTTATTAAATACTCTTTTTTAGGGTCCACCGTAGAATGAGTATAAGGCTTCCTTCTATTTGCACTTACTATTAAAATCAGAAACT
The DNA here is from genome assembly GCF_002007445.2 of Ailuropoda melanoleuca. NCBI lineage: Eukaryota > Metazoa > Chordata > Mammalia > Carnivora > Ursidae > Ailuropoda > Ailuropoda melanoleuca. The sequence continues at coordinate 73,314,446 of NC_048228.1, forward strand.
ATGTCATTAACACACATTACAATGCTAGACTCTGAATGGTTAATTATTTGTGTCAGTTGAAGGGTTTGTTTTGATAAATCATAATTTATTCCAAAGAAAAGATATCTGGCCTAAGAAGCAGGAGGTCAGAATAAGGGTTAAAGATAACTGTTTTAAAGCCATCCAAGGATTTTCCACAAGATTAAGGGAGAAATTACAACAGTGGTATTTTATATGAAGGCCCACTGGCCCACCTAAATGCATGCCAATCCATTAATATTACTAAATAAGATGATTAAGCATCTATAGGATAAATATATTCATTATTATGTATTATGAGATATATTTTGCATTATGACTCAGCTTGAGTTATGAACAGTACATCAGCAAGTTGGTGGCTACGGAATGTATAGAGCTTACCTGATTGCAAAAGTACCTTCAGCCTCTATTCCACAGCACAAGTTGATTCTGTGCCATTCCAAACGAAGTTGGAAAAAACTAAATTTTAGTCATCTCTCTCTCTAAATTATTCTGGCAAACTCAAGGCAATCAAGACTATGTCAGGAGGGGATCATGATGCAAGTGTGTTTGTGCTTAAGGACTTCATGTCTTCACTTCCATGCAAAACAGTGACACACAGTAAAGGCTAAATATATGGATAGATTATTGAACGATCACATATTACATTATAATATGGACAAATTATTCATAGTAATTTATCTAGTAATTTATCTATTTATATTGCTTAATCCCTTCAGAAAGCACACCTCATTCTCAACTGCATAATGTCTAGGCCTTTGTTGGATTTTAAATAATTATTAATATGTGTGTGCCTTTTCCAAATTGCAACATGGTTCATCCAATGTTGGTGATGATCCTTAAACACGATCAATAAGATGATGGTGTTTAAGGATACAAACTTGTAATTAGTATTTACTACTTATAAGTAGCAAATAAGCCAAAGAGATCTAGTGCATAGTATAATGAATATAGACAGTAATGTAGCATAATTATGTAATCTGATAGATATTGCTACAATGTCAGATTATAGTATATAAATGTATCAAAGTAACTTTATGTATGCTGTATGTTGTACATCTTAAAATTATGTAATGTTACATGTCAAATTTATTCAATAAATAAATAAAAAGTAAAAAAACCCAAAATACATAAAAGAAGGTTTTCCTTTCTAGTCTATATTCCTTCTCTATTCCATTTCCTCTATATTCTAGTCAAGTAAATTATAATTATAAATATTTTGCCTGGAAACTAGGATTTGCTACAACTTCTCTATTAACAAGTTGGCTCCAGTCTGTTTATTATTCTCCTTACCTTTTTTCAAATCTTCATTCATTTGTTAAACTCCCAATACACTTCCATTTCTTATACTAAATATGTCCATTCAGGTAAATTGGCCAATTGAGGGCATTATATCAGGAGTGAGCAACCAATCTCTCCCACCACACGTAACTCATATAATACCTCATATTTTTCAATTTACTCTTTTATTTGTCTCTTAATATCAAAGTTATACCCACACATATATATAATCACTTTCCTCAATAGCATTGATAATTATTGCATTCTTATCTTTAATTTTATTAAATCAATTTTAATGCTTATAATATGGCAGGCATTTTGTCAGGATACAAAGTTAAATAATACCTAATCACTTCCGCGAGGGTTCTCTCATAACCATACATTTTCCTAGTTACAGGCACTTGCTGATAATGGGCACAACCTGTGCTCTAATCCTAGCCCATCAGGCTCCACCAGGACCACCATTATATGTGGTTGCTGTGGATGTAGATTTGGGATTCAGCCTGTGGTGACTCAGTCTCCTTATCATCTGCTTATTTACCTCTGTGATGTGGGGAGAATTATTTTACTTCTGTATTGCTCAATAAATGTGATTTAAAAATAAAGATTATAGCAGTACCTATTTCACAGGGTTGCAATAAAGCTTTAATGACAGAATACATTCAAAACCCAATGTAGTGCTGCTTGACATGTTATACCCGCTTAATAGGGGTATTTGCATGTGTGATTGCTTTGAAATGTTTGAAAATGGTGGATCTACATAATTGTAATTAATTTTTTGGATGAAAGACAATATAAGGTCTTTTAGATAATTTGGTGAGTATTTGCATCTTGATTTTGTACTATTTGTGATTTTTTTTAGCTTCAGCCCCATGACAATATTACAAAAATTAATATAATTGTTAACATTAAGATAATTTGCTTTTATATTAAATGACTCTATCTCACATATTACAAAATCTTGAGCAAAATTTACAAAAAATTATAAAGCCACACTGGGAAGCAGTTATTACTAGAAATTTTGGATTTTATTTTACATGATTTCAGGTAAACAGTTAAAGAGGAAGGTTAAGATAATGGCATACATTTTTATTTGAAATGACTGAGTTTAAGGGCTATTTACTTACAGAAACTTTATAATATAAAAATGTAAACATCTGAAGGAAACATCTAAATAGTGACTTTACTATTATAGGTTGTTACCCTTCTTTTTATCTTTCAGGAATACACAATAGATATAATTTTTGCCCAAACCTGGTTTGACAGTCGTTTAAAATTCAACAGTACCATGAAAGTGCTTATGCTTAACAGTAATATGGTAGGAAAAATTTGGATTCCTGACACGTTCTTCAGAAACTCAAGAAAATCTGATGCACATTGGATAACAACTCCTAATCGTCTGCTTCGAATTTGGAATGATGGACGAGTTTTATATACTCTAAGGTAAAACTATTTTTAAAAATGTAGCTGTTCTAATTTATTTTCCATACTAATACTTGATCAACTCACAAATTTTCTTTTTTCAGTTTTACAAAGAAAGAAATACAGAGTTCCTTTCATATACTAAAATGGTGGTATATTTTGGAAACTTTCTTTTTTAAGTTCAGAGTAACTGGTATATGAAAGGGACTAAAAGCAAAGAAAAAAAAAACCCTCTTGATATCCCCCTCCTCTGAAATGTAAGATGGTGTGGTGTGACCATTATGTGTTTAAACTCATAATGCAAATGGCTGACAGAAATTTCTCTAGGAGCCAATCCTGCTATATAATTCAATAATGTACCAAAACATCCTTAAGAAGGATTAAATGAAGATTCAAATTTATTTAATTCATTGTCTGGAACATATCTTAACATATCAAGGGTCATACCAATCTTATTAAGAATCATCCTTAATGGAAAGAAATTCATGAAAATTTAAGAGAAAACAATCACCATGCTTAACCATATATACTCTGTTAGTTCTCTGTGTGTGTGTTTGTTGTGATCCTGAAGTGTAAATTTTTAACTGTAAACAGAAATTATACTGAAATGTATACAGTGGCAGCTTAGTTGGCTGGAGAGGAAAATGTTAGAATTTTCTTATTCACTTGTGAATGCTATATTATCACTTAAAACTTTGAGACATTACAATTATTATTATTTTCTAATACATCACTATCTGTTCTTGTAGGCCAAAATCATTCTTAAAAATTAGACAAAGGATTTTTAATGCTTGAAATTATTTATTATTTAATATTTATTTTTTTCATTTAAATAGATTGACAATTAATGCAGAATGTTATCTTCAGCTTCATAACTTTCCAATGGATGAACATTCCTGTCCACTGGAATTTTCAAGCTGTAAGTGACAAAATATGTGATAATTTCAAGAATTTTAGCTTCAGACTCTGTTTATTTAAAAGTGTAAAATAAAATGAAAGAAACTATGATTTATATAACTTTCAGAAGTGTGGATTATGTTCATTTCTCAGACAAAATAATTACAAATGATGTACTTTTCTTGCTTTTAAGTTAAAAAGTGACAAATGCATAGTAAATGTATGTTTTTAATTATATCATTGCTTACAAATTTTGGGTTTATCCAAGTGCCTTTTTCCTATTTTTGATTAAATAAAGTAGTCCTGAAGATAGGTTTGTGTTCAAATGTTTTAACAGTGCCATGAATAAAATATTGATTCAAATTTTATTCATCTCCCTGAGGCAAGATTTAACTTTATTACATTGGATTTTAAAATATGTTTCAAAGCTTGTTTTGGTGAATAATATTTACTACATGAATAGCAAATCTTTGAGAAGACTTTAATGAATTAGAAAAGCCAAGGTAGAAATAGGCTTATTTTATACAAAAGAAACATGGAAACACAGAGAAATGATTAGAGCTAAATAATTTGAATATAAAAAGTATTTTGTTCCAAGAAAATTATTATTATCTTTCTATAAGAATATCAATTTTATTTCATATTTATTAACATGTTTACATATATTTTTATAAAAACATTTTTCTAGATAATATATAATGAACAAGTCTTGAAAACATGTAAAATGAGTTTTAAAAATGTTATTGCCTATATCCACAAATCGTGTGCTCTTTTCCTTCTATTGAAACCTGACTTTTTTATATATCACATTCTAAAGTTTATTCACTGTAGATTTTATGTATTCACAGGTATTATCCTGCTTCTTCACTTACAAAATTCCCAAATATCTTTTATTGCTTTTGTTAATGATTTTGACTTTTCTTAATGATTTTTGTCTCATTAAAATGTCCTTTTAAATTTATAATCTATCTCACTGCTTTAATTTTCTAACATTAACTTCTCAATGAATAAAACAGCCAAATCATAACAAAGACTTGATTAATCCAAGCACTCAAGGAATAGTTGATATGCGAATATTTGAAATGTCGCAATTATTGTACTTCCCTCCTAGACACCATGATTAAATTCTTGGTATGATATCTCTTTGGCTTTGAATGTCATTGCTGGAAATTAATAATTTGTCCCTGTGAATGTAATTGGTTATCACTGACATAAACAATGGTAATCTTAGCTAACTTTTCAGGTATTCTACATGGGTTCCATAGAGAATTAAGGTTTCTGTTGGGTTTGGCCAGCAAACCCTGAGGCGGCAAATGAAAAGATTACTCCAGACACCTTAGTAGGAGAAAGGAGAGGCCTGGGGACCAGACGTTCTATCGGGGAAAGGCCCTGAGCCAAGCTTTGTCTCTACTTTTATTGATGTCTTAGTAATATATCAGGTGCAAGAGCAAAGGAAGGAGGAAAGTGTAACTTTAATGGTCAGGATAATAATATATGGGGCAGTGTGTGATAAGGGCAAGGAGGCAAGGAGTTCGTGAAGTACATGACTACCATAGGTGCCTGTGGTAAATTTTTCTTCAAAATTTAAACATTTACTCCTTAGATGAGAACCTTGAGACACAGTAAGAATCTGGCCATTTTCAGCCAAAAAACTTCAAAGGAGGCCCAGGGTTCCAGGCACTCCTCCTTTGCTTTTCAATTAGTCTCATCCAGGGAGGCATATACAAGTCAGAATTTGTCTATCCCAGCACTGTGAATTCCCACAGGTTTCTACACCTAATATTTCACAACAAATATATTAAAAAGATTTCAATACATCCCCCTTTTAAAAGTTAATGTCATGAAATCTAGAATAGTTAAGTAATAAGCTTACTATTTTTATTTGTGCCCACACTCCTATATTCTATATTGAGAATATTGAGAATATTACTATATTCTAGGGCAATGATAATAATAATTTTAAAAATTGCAAAATATGGAAAAGCAGGATGGTTAGAGCCCTATAGAACAAGAAAGAAGACATGAAAAAATAAAAGAGAGAACAGATTTTTAATAGGTTGATGGAAAAATGAGCTATTTCTTTGAATGAAGGATGAGGAGATCCTGGTACAAAGTGATAAAATGTTTGGGAAATTTTTAAAGTTGATAGTGAGTTCTGTTCCTATAATGTAGTAGACCAATTCTTCTGTTGAAAACAATTTAAAACTTTATGATATTAAAAATTTTCTCAAAAACATGTAAGTGAAATCACCAGGAAGGAATTAAAGCATAAAAAAAGAAGCCAGAAAGGTTTATTATAGTCACTTTGATCCAAGGACATTTGCCAAACAAGGTAAATTTAAGCTTTGACTTTGCCTTGTGGATTAGAGTTCTAATAGAACATAATTTCTACGTACACCTGGGTTACAAAGGCTGGACACTTAGGGTATCATAAAGAAGCACCCCCCATGTACACAAACACATACATATACATGTACACACACAACCACTAAAGTCTTAAAGAAAAGTTGCCTCTGCAATCAGCATACTAGGGTGAAGTAACTCCTTGAGAGGATATAATTACAAACCCACCCTCACATGAATTTGCAGCCCAAACTTCCTTCACTTGATTACTCCCAAAAGTCCTTGTGGATTTTTCTGACATGTGGCAGAAACAAAATTTTTTTTTGAAAGAATGCACCTCAATATTAAGCAACTTCCAAGATGAAAAAGACATTTTCAACACAAATAACTAAAAAAGATCTAGTATTCAGGGTTTATAACTAATTCAGACCAAAAAAGAGAGAGAGAGAGAAAAAACCCCATAAAGGAACAGGTGATTCAACAAGCAATTCTCCAAAGAAGAAACCTAAGAATCTAATAAACATATGAAAAAATTACTAGGTTTCATTTATAACCAGGAAAATGTGAAATAAAATATGCTTACAAATCAATAAAAATAGACTGTCTACATCAAGTTAAATGAGAATATGGATCCAAGTATATTTCCATACTCTGGCTGGTGAGAGAATTTATTGGTATATTCTTTATGAAAAGAAGATTGGTACTGTCTCATAAAGTAGAAATTATATGCAATCCATGACCCCAGCTATTCCACACTTAGGTATATATCCCAGAGAAACTTGCATATATGTATTTTGTGAGGCATGTATAGTATTGTTACTAGTAGCAATGTTACTAATGATCAACAAGAAACATTATAGGTGTTTACAACAGTAAAATAGATAAATATCAGTACATCTTTACAATGGAACAAATTTACTAAAGCTACATACATTAGCATGGATGACTATTACAAATATCATATCAAAAGAAGTAAAATATACAGTAATGGATCTAGTATGGCAACAATCAAGAAGAATTCAAAAAGAACCTAAAATAAGCTATATGTTTCAGAAATGCATATCAGAAAATCTATAACAAAAACATAAGGGAAGGATTATCACAGAAATCAAGTTAATGGTTACCTCTATTTTTGAAAGGGAATACGATATCGGGGTGGACACATGAGTTTTCCTAGACACAAGCATGATTCTATTTCTTGATTTAAGTGGAGTTAACTGGATATCACTATTTAATCATTACATGATTACTTTTAAACTATACACATATATTTTATGCCATGTTTTCTATATTTGACATACCTATAATACAAAAATGAATTTCAAAGAACTTGTCTTGGAATGATGTTGGTATTAAAATAGTAACAGATTTGAATCTTGCTAATCTATTTATTTTTATTTTAATTTTTATCTAGATGGGTACCCTAAAAATGAAATTGAGTATAAGTGGAAAAAACCTTCTGTAGAAGTGGCCGATCCTAAATACTGGAGATTATATCAGTTTGCATTTGTAGGGTTACGGAACTCAACTGAAATTTCTCACACAATCTCTGGTAAGAAGGAACAGTGAATGATGCTAGCATCATATGGCTTTGTATTTAAATCTATAGGTTGGAATCCATACTTTTATATATTTTAATAGCAAAAATAAAACTCTTTTTTCTTCCAGGGGATTATATTATTATGACCATTTTTTTTGACCTGAGCAGACGAATGGGATATTTCACTATTCAAACCTACATTCCATGTATTCTGACAGTTGTTCTTTCTTGGGTGTCTTTTTGGATCAATAAAGATGCAGTACCTGCAAGAACATCACTTGGTATGATATGAATATTATGCTATAGTATCATAGGACTGTTAAAATTTTATAGCTTATAATGTATAGTATTTTATAGTTAAATATATTAGTTTATAGTTGAATATATTAGACTATTACTCTACATTACAATCAAGCAAAAATTTAAAACTACTCTAATGCTTTATAAATTTTTAAACTACTCCAGTGCTTTATAAAATGTTGAAATGAATATGACAAACAAGTAGGAAATAGAATCACAAAGAATTTAAAATTTCAGAATTAAAAAAATTTTTCCTGCTAATAAAGTTCGAATGAAACATAAATATTCAGCAGGAATTAATAAACGAAAATCATATAATCCCTGAGTCTCAATTTGTTTTATATTTTTAATCACTGTTCATCAAGATTTTATTTTAATTTTTTAGCTGAATCACTGATAGCCAACATTTATTGACCTATGTGTGTTTAGAAGGCTTTGAAATCCCCTGCTCTTACAATGGTGCTAATCAACAGTGAACTTTTCTAAAGGGCAAGTCACTGAAAGGGACAAGAAACTTCTGGGCTTCTGTAATCTATAAAATGTGTAATTAGTCTATGAATATTTTGAGAGTTGCCTGTACAATAACCCTGATTAAAAGGGTAATTTGTAATTCATACTCGAAAAAATAGACTTTTGGTTTCTTTCTTTAGCAATCAATTGCAATAATCAAAATCATAAGAAAATGTGTCTAATTACTGTACATTTGTTTAAAAGAAAATAACATCCATTTATGTATTGATATACAAAGACAATTTATTGATCAATTTCATTCCCAAAATCAGTGCAAGACAGGAATCACTCTACTGATAATTGTGTCTTAAAAAATATAAAGTTGAGACAGTCTATTTTCATGTGCTTTCTGTGATAGCTGGTGAATAACCTCATTTAATAAATACAGTAAAATGCAAATGACATAAAAATGGAAAGATAAAACCTGATGCACCCACCTCTATACTTGGAAAAAGTAGTCCCCTTGGGAGTCTAAAAAGAAATGTACATAGAGCCAATTGATCAAATGTATTCAATACCTGAGTTTTGTTTCCTATCTAAACTATTATTATTATTTCAAATTATTTTATGTTCTAAAGTAAACAAACTATTTCAGATTCTTTGTATGCTACCATGAGTAGGACTTAAATATTACATTTTTATTTTTAAACAGTATTCTCATATATTTCCCAAAGAGAATTTGAATGGATTATTCCTACCATGATATTTGTATGAAGCCGTTTAAAAACCATGCCATAGTCTCATCAAAGGGAATATAGCCAATTGTGGAATTGTGTTGTTACATGAATTCATATTTTTTAATATTAGCATATCGACTATAAAGATAATCCATAGCCACATCTAACTTGAAGAATATCTCTTATAATTGTGGTCCCTATGTATTTGGAGCTCAAGATTTTTTTTAAACAAGTATATGCACATAAATACATATATACATACGTACGTACATACATGTCATTGAAGTACAATTTCCTGAGCTTATTTATTCCACGTTGTGCTTTAGCAAACATTTACCAAATGCTTTTCTATGAAACAGGTAGTGTTCTAAGTGCTTAAGTGTTAACAGTGAACGGTTGCTATAAAATCCCCATGTTCATAGCATTTATGTTTTAGTGGGGTGTGCAGGTAATGTACAAATATAAAGAGCATATAATGTCAGTAATAAAAGCTATGGAGAGAAAGCAAAATCAATGGCAAGAGAATTGCAGGGAATATGCGTAAATATGATGTTTGCTATTTTATCCTGTGGAGTCAGGCTATACCTCTTTGAGGAGGTAGCAGAGACCCACTGAAGCCTGGGAGCTAGCCTGTTGGATATGTGGTAGAAAGATAGGACAGAGGGAGAACCAGTAGGTCCTAAAGTGGGATCTTCTTTTCTATCATGCTTGAAGGTCATAAAAAAGACAACTATGGCTAGAACTGACTAAAAAGTGGTAGAAAATGAGATTGGAGATATGGCCAATAGTTAGATCATGTAGGTTTAGTAGGTCACTTTACAGACTTTGGATTTTATTCTCAATCTGACTTGTAGGATTTTGAGCAGGAAATATCAATGCATCTGCTTAATAACCCAAATATTTTCTTATTATCATGGATTCAAAGATATTTTAATAAGAAATCCACTTATTTTTAAGCTAAACACTGTGATGATATGTACTAAATTAAAGAAATAATTGTCCGAAAGCTAAGTTCTGCTGTAGTTTTCATTGCTTTACAAATAGAAATGTAATAGCATTTTAGTAAAGTGAAATTTAATGCAGTCATTGATATTGAAATCAAAACACACATTGTCTTTAAGGGTTTTTCTAGTAAATTGGGATGCAAGTATGGAAGGCAGGAATACATTTGGAAATCTGCCTTTGTGTGAGTGTGGCAATGTAATGACTTAGTAAGTTACCAGAAAAAAAATGCATAAGGTGAGGAAGAAGAAAGACTTGTTCATTCATGGAAATAATTTAGCATTTATCATATGCCTAGCCTTTATAGTTTTGGCTTAAAAATAATTGAAGCATTATCTACTCCAGTGCCGTCCATGTTGCAGCAAATTTTGAGAAATCGTTCTTTTTGACAGCTGAGTAATATTCCATTGTATATATGAACCACAACTTCTTAATCCAGTCATCTGTTGAAGGGCATCTGGGCTCCTTCCACAATTTAGCTATTGTGGACAAAGCTGCTATGAACATTGGGGTGCATATGGCCCTTCTCTTCACTATGTCTGTATCTTTGGGGTAAAATGCTAAGTGAAATAAGTCAAACAGAGAAAGACAATTATCATATGGTTTCTCTCATCTATGGAACATAAGAACTAGGAAGACTGGTAGGAGAAGAAAGGGATAAAGAAGGGGGGGTAATCAGAAGGGGGAATGAAGCATGAGAGACTATGGACTCTGAGAAACAAACTGAGGGCTTCGGGGGGGGGAATGGGATAGGCTGGTGATGGGTAGTAAGGAGGACACGTATTGCATGGTGCACTGGGTGTTATATGCAACTAATGAATCATCGAACTTTACATCAAAAACCAGGGATGTACTGTATGGTGACTAACATAATAAAAAAACATAAAAAAAATAATTGAAGCAAAAATTGTGAGGAATAATAAGAGAAAAAAGAAATCTGTAATCATATTTGGATATTTTAACATCCTTTCTCACTCAATGATAGAACAAGTTCATGGAAGAAAATCAATGAAAATGTTGAAAATCTGAATGAAATTATCAACTACTTGATCTGATTGATATTTATAGAAGACTACATCTAACTATAGAATATACCAAATTTTCAAGTGCATATGTAACATTAACCCAGATTTCAATAAAATTTAAAAGACCAAAATTTTCCAGAGCATATTTTCTGACCAAAATGGAAGTATTTAAGAATTAATATAAATAGAGGCACCAGGGTGGCTCAGTCGGTTGAGTGTCCAACTACTGATTTTGGCTTAGGTCATGATCTCAGGATTGTGGGACCTAGCCTTTGGGATTTTCCTATGCCTCTCTCTCTCTCCCTCCATCTTTCTAAAAAAAAAATTTAAAAAATATAAATAGTATAGATAATAATGGCCTTATCTATTTGGAAATTTAAAAATGACCTTTTAGACAGCCCTTGGGTCAAAACAGGAATTAGAATATATTTCAAATTAAATTTTAATTAGAATTTAACATATAAATAATTGTGAGATACAACTAAAGCATTGCTTAGAGGGGAAGTTATAGCTTTACAATGCTAATATTAGAAAGGAAGATATAAAATCAATATTCTAAGTATCCACCTTAAGAACTAATAAATAAAATAAATATGTATAAATGTATTATAAGTACTAAGCAGGATATTGCTATGTCAGTTTTTTAGATGAAAGTCACAAAAGAGTTAAGAAACTTCTTTTTTAATAATTTTTATTTTGTTATATTAGTCACCATACAGTAGATCCTCAGTTTTTGATAAAATGTTCCATGATTCATTATTTGCATATAACACCCCATGAACCATGCAATATGTGCCCTCCTTAATACCCATCACCGGCCTATCCAATTCCCCACCCCTCTTGCCTATCAAGCCCTCAGTTTGTTTCCCAGAGTCCACAGTCTCTTGTGGTTCATTCCCCCTTCTGTTTACCCCCATTCATTCTTCCCTTCCTTCTCCTACCAATCTTCCTGCTATGTCTTATGTTCCAAAAATGAGTGAAACCATATGATAATTGTCTTTCTCTGCTTGACTTATTTCACTTAGCATAATCTCCTCCAGTCCCATCCATGTTGCTGCAAATGTTGTGTAATCGTTCTTTCTGATGGCTGAGTAATATTCCATTGTATATATGGACCACATCTTCTTAATCCAGTCATCTGTTGAAGGGCATCTCAGCTCCTTTCATAATTTAGCTATTGTGGACAATGCTGCTATGAACATTGGGGTGCATATGGCCCTTCCCTTCACTACGTCGTATCTTTTGGGGTAAATACCCAGTAGTGCAATTGTTGGATCATAGGGAAGTTCAATTTTTAACTTTTTAAGGGACCTCAACACTGTTTTCCAGAGTGGATGTACAAACATGCATTCCCACCGACAGTGTAAGAGGGATCCTCTATTTCCACATCCTCTCCAACATTTGTTGTTTCCTGCCTTGTCCATTTTTGCCATTCTAATTGGTGTAAGGTGGTATCTCAAGGTGGTTTTGATTTGAATTTCCCTGATGGCTAAAGATTTTCAACATTTTTTCATGTGTCTGTTAGCCATTTGTATGTCTTCATTGGAAAAGTGTCTGTTCATATCTTCTGTCCATTTTTTGATTTGATTATTTGTTTCTCGTGTATTGAGTTTGAGAGGTTCTTTGTAGATCTTGGATACTAGTCTTTTATCTGTAGTGTCATTTGCAAATATCTTCTCCAATTCCGTGGGCTGCCTCTTAGTTTTTTGACTGCTTCCTTGGCTGTGCAGAAGCTTTTTATCTTGATGATTCCCACAAGTTCATTTTATCTTTTATTTCTCTTGCTTTTGGAGATGTGTCATGAAATAAGTTGCTGTGGCCGATGTCAAAGAGGTTGCAGCCTATGTTCTCCTCTAGGATTTTGATGGATTCCTGTCTCACATCAAGGTCTTTCAACCATTTGGAGTTTATCTTTGTATATGGTGTGATAGAGTGGTCAAGTTTCATTCTTTTGCATATAGCTGTCCAATTTTCCCAGCACCATTTATTGAAGAGACGGTCTTTTTTCCACCGGATGTTTTTTCCTGCTTTGTCAAAAATTAGTTGCCCAAAGAGCCAAGGGTCCATTTCTGGGTTCTCTATTCTGTTCCACTGGTCTATGTGTCTATTTTTCTGCCAGTACCATGCTGTCTTTGTGATCACAGCTTTGTAGTATAGCTTGAAATCCGGCAACGTGATACCCCGAGCTTTCTTTTTCCTTTTCAACAATTTCTTGGCAATTCAGGCCCTCTTCTGGTTCCACACAAATTTGAGGGCTGTTTGTTCTAGTTCTTTGAAAATTGTCATTGGCATTTTGATTGGGATGGCATTGAAAGTGTAGATTGCTCAGGGTTGCATAGACATTTTAACTATGTTTATTCTTATGATCCATGAGCATGGAATATTTTTCCATCTTTTTGTGTATTCTTCAGTGTCTTTCAAGAGTGATTTGTAGTTTCTAGAATATAGATCCTTTACGTCTCTGGTTAAGTTAATTCCAAGATAACGTATAATTTTTGGTGCTATTGTAATTGGAATGGATTTTCTAATTTCTCTTTCTTCAGTCTCATTGTTCGTGTATATAAATGCAACTGATTTCTGAGCATTGATTTTGATCCCGCCACATTACTGAATTGCTCTATAACTTCTAGTAGTTTGGGGGTGGAGTCTTTTGGGTTTTCTATATAGAGTATCATGTCATCTGTGAAGAAAGACAGTTTGACCTCTTCTTTGCCCATTTGGGTACCTTTTATCCCTTTTTGTTGTCTGATTGCTGTTTCAAGGACTTGTAGTACTATGTTGAATAATAATGGCGAGAGTGGGCATCCTTGTCGTGTTCTTGATTTTACAGGAAAGTCTTGAAGCTTTTCCCCGTTGAGAATGGTATCGCCTTAGGCTTTTCATAATGGTTTTTATGAGACTGAGGAATGTACCCTCTATCCCTACATTCTGAAGGGTTTTAATCAGGAAAGGATGATGTATTTTGTCAAAGGCTTTTTCTGCATCAATTGAGAGGGTCATATGGTTCTTGACTCTTTTCTTGGTGATATGATCTACCACACTGATCGATTTGTGAATGTTGAACCACCTTTGCCTCCCAGGGATGAATCCCACTTGGTCATGATGGATAATCCTTTTAATATACTCTTGGATCCTATTAGCTAGGATCTTGTTGAGAATTTTGGCATCCATATTGATCAGGGAAATCGGTCTGTAATTCTCCTTTTTGATGGGGTCTTTGCCTGGTTTTGGGTTCGAGGTAATACTGGCCTCATAGAATGAGTTTGGTAGTTTTCCTTCTGTTTCTATTTTTTGAAATAGCTTCAGGAGAATAGGTAATATTTCTTCTTTGAATGTTTAGTAGAATTCCCTGGGGAGTCCGTTAGGCCCTGGACTCTTGTTTTTGGGGAGGTTTTTGATCACTGCTTCAATCTCTTCATAATTAATCGGTCTGTTTAAAAAATCAATTTCTTCCTGTTTCAGTCTTGGTAGTTTATAGGTTTACAGGAAGGCATCTATTTCTTCCAGGTTGTTTAATTTATAGGCATAAAGCTGTTGATAAAAGTTTCTAATGATCCTTCCTATTTCATTGGTGCTGGTCATGATCTCTCCCCTTTCATTCATAATTTTATTAATTTGGGTACTTTCTCTATTCTTTTGAATATGTCTGGCCAGTGGCTTATTGATCTTCTTTATTCTTTCAAAGAACCAGCTTCTAGTTCTGTTAATCTGCTCTACGGTGCTCCTGGTTTCTAATTCATTGATCTCTGCTCTAATCTTGATCACCTGCCTTCTCGTGCATGGGTTAGGCCTGTTTTTCTGTTCCAGCTCACCCTTCTTGCAGTGAGAATATAAAAACCGCATTTTAGGTTTTTCTATTCTTTTGAGTGAGGCTTGGATGGCTATGTATTTTCCCCTTAGGACCGCCTTTGCAGTGTCCCATAGGTTTTGGACCGATGTGTTTTCATTTTCATTTTTCTCCAAAAATTGTTTAAACTGATTTTTAATTTCCTGGTTTACCCAATCATTCTTGAGCAGGATGGTTCTTAGTTTCCCAGTGTTTGAGTTTCTTCCAAATTTTCCCTTGTGATTGAGTTCCAGTTTCAAAGCATTGTGGTCTGAGAATATGCAGGGAATAATCTCAGTCTTTTGGTATCAGTTGGGACCTGGTTTGTGACCCATATATGGTCTATTCTGGAGAAAGTTCCATGTGCATGCAAAAAGAATGAATTTTCTGTTGTTCTGGGGTGTAGTGTCCTATATATATATGTATGAGGTCCAGCTGGTCCAGTATGTCATTCAATGCTCTTGTTTCTTTGTGATTTTCTGCTTAGGTGATCTGTCTATTGTTGAGAGTGGAGTGTTGAGGTCTCCTACTATTAACATAGTATTATCTATATGTCTCTTTATTCTGGTTAAGAGTTGGCTTGTGTATCTAGCTGCTCCCCTGTTGGGGGTATAGATATTTATAATTGTCATATCCACTTGTTGGATACATTCTTTAAGAATAATATAGTGTCCTTCTGTACCTCTAACAACAGTCTTTTGTTTAAAATCTAATCTGTCTGATATGACAATTGCTACCTCAGCTTTCTTTTGAGGTCCATTGGCATGAAAAATGGTTTTCCATCCCTTCACTTTCAGTCTGGATGTATCTTTAGTTTCAAAATGAGTCTCTTGTTGGCAGCAAATGGATGGGTCATGTCTTTTTATCCAATCTGCAACCCTGTGGCATTTTATGGGAGCATTTAGGCCATTCACATTGAGAGTGATTATTGAAAGTTATGATTTTAATGATGTCATGTTGCCTGTGAAGTCTTTGTTTCTATAGATTGTAAATTTCTGTTCTGTATCACTCTTGGGGCCTTTTTACTTTTATAGAACCCCTCTTAATATCTCACGTACAGCTGACTTGGTGGTTATGAATTCCTTCAGTTTCTGTCGATCCTGGAAGGTCCTTATCTCTCCATCAATTCTGAATGACAGCCTTGCTGGATAAAGGATCCTTGGCTGCATGTTCTTCTCAGCTAGAGCTTTGAAAATACCCTGCCAACCCTTCCTGGCCTGCCAGGTCTGTGTAGACAGGTCTGACAGTATTCTGATATTTTTCCCTCTTAACTTTCTCTTCTACCATTCCATCCTCCATTCACTGATTCGTTCTTCTGCCTCATTTACCCTGGCCGTCAGAGCATCTAGTTTAGACTGCATTTGATTCATAGCATTTTAAATTTCTGCCAGATTTGCTCTCATTTCTTCCCTTAGAGATTCTATATTCTCGTTAATATTTTCGTTAATATTTTTTTCAAGCCTACACATCATCTTGACCATTGTTACTCTGAATTCCATTTCTGACAATTTGGTTATATCCATATCCATCAGTTCTGTGGCAGAGGCCACACACTCATTATCTTTTTTTTTTTTTTTCCTGGGGGGGATTTCTCCTCCTTGTCATTCTGATGAGGAGAGGTTGCGGGGATGCCCAGAGCCCAAATTATTGACCAGGACCCAGGCAGTGTGCACTTGTTCTATAGGAACCTTAGGGATGTGGTCTTCTTAATTTTTCAGCCTCCCTTCTGGGGGAGGGGGCCTGCCGTGCTGATACTCAGGCAACCCTGTTTGGGTAGAGTCACCCTGTCCCCTGCAAGGGGGGATGGGGATTGGCACAAAGTGAGCTGGTATTTCCGGGCTTTTGTTCTCTGGCGGCTTTCCCTGGCAGTTTTCTGTGACTTTTCTGAGTCAGAGCAGCAGTGGCCGTATCCTAGCCTCTGTCTCAGAACAGAGAGATTGCAGTCTGCTCTCCACTGAGCTGTCCTGACCACTTTAACTCTGTTTCTGTCAGTGCTGCTAAAAACCCTGCAGCATCCTGGGTTGTGAGCCCCACAGCCGCTCTACCAGCCCTCACTTCCAGGGCTGGCATTTCTCTGTCCTTTTTGTTTCTAATGCCGCCAGCCACCCCCAGCTTCCGCGTGCGCTCCCGGGCTCCCTGTTTCAGTGTGGTTCACGCGCACTCCGGGGTGCTGGTTTTTAGTCTGGTCGCGCACGCGCTCCCGAGCTCCCGGTATCAGTCTGGTTCCAGTGAGCACTCCAGAGCTCTGGTTTTCAGTCTAGTTGTGTGCGTGCTCCCGAGCTCTTGGTTTCAGTCTAGTTTGAGTGTGTGCTCCGGAGCTCTAGTTTTCAGTCTGGTAACACGTGTGTTCCCAGGCTCACAGTCTCAGTCTGCTCTCTCATGGGTGCCAGTCCGCAAGTCTGGCCCGCTCCCCAGTGCAAGTGGCTACTGCTTTCTGGTGCCCAAGCACGGCGCTTCCCTCCTCCTTCCATTTATCTTCTGATATTTGTGTGCGGATTCATGGCTCCCCGCTTCGTACCTCAATATTCAGCGCTGGAGATGTTCATTTGTAGAGATCCAGATGTATCTTCCTGCATTTCAGGCTGATTCCATGGTTTTGCAGGATGGTCTGGTAGATACCCAGTTTGACTCGGGGACCAGCTGAGAAAGGGGTCCCCTACTCCTCTGCCATCTTTTCTCCTCCTTCCTAAGAAACTTCTTTAAGGTCACAGGGCTAATACATGGAAGAGTCAGAATTTGAACCTAAATTTGCCACCATAACTCCCAATCTATCATACCCCTGTCTTTACTTTTTTTTTCAATCCTAAGTGATGATAAAAGTAAAAAGAGGGATGTATAAGAGAAATTATTAGGGCATGTTTCAAAGGAGACATGAGGGGTAAATGTGGTATTGCCCTTAGTATATCAAAAAGACCCTTTCTATTTTTTTTTTTATCACAGATGTTGCTGCTGTATAATAATTGGCCACATTAAGAAGATTTTGGCATTACATTAAGTACTCTTTGGAGAGTACATAATTCCACTCATGGGGCCATATTTGGTGGACATAGAATGAGAATTATAGCAGGTTAGGTAAGGAAAGATACGGCATGTACAGCTGTGAGGTAGGGGTGTCAAGATTAGCAGTTCCAAGAACCATAGGAAAATCAAGACTAAAGAAAAACAGACATACACAGAGATACATACACAAGGCTGAGGCCCCAGGATATACCTAATTTTATGTGCTGAACTCTGTAAAATATGAAGATTTTCTCTGTGCTTTTTGAGTATTCCATTGATATAATCTTGCCATGTTTTTTGCTTAAACTTTGAGATTAAAAAAGCCTTAATTCAAGTTATTGTTTGAGAAAACACTGTACTAATTTGGATTAATTTTAACTGTGTGTGGCAGAAAACCTCAAATCACTGTAGCCTAAATTAGGTATAAGAGTATTTTGTTTTTCATATGAGAATCCCAGAGGTCAAAGGGTGACTGCAGTGTGAGGGGCTCAGGCTCCCTCTGGTTCTCTGCTGTGCTGTGGATGAATTTAATTTAATTCTCATGTGAGAATCCCAGTAGTCAAAAGGTGACTGCAGTGTGAGGGGCTCAGGCTCCCTCTGGTTCTCTGCTGTGCTGTGGATTATTTTAATTCTCATGATGATGTAATGTTCTATGATGGCTGTTGGTGCTCTGGCCATTACGTTCCAGCAGAAAACTATGAGGAAGAAGGAAAGACATGCATTTTCTGTCTCTCTAATGTCATCTTTTATTTTTATGGAAATACAATTGATATTATATTGGTTCTAGGAGTATAGTTTAATGATTCAGTATTTGTATTGCAAAATGATCACCACCGTAAGTCCAGTTAACATACATAGTCACAAAATTTATTTTCTTGTGATGAGAACCTTGGAGATCTACTCTCAGTAAGTTTTAAATATACAACACAGTCTTATTAACTATAATCAACATGCTTTTTGCATTATATCCCTATGACTTATTTATTTTACAATTAGAAATTTGAAACTTTTTTATTTTTTATTTTTTAAAATTTTTTATGTATTTTTTTTAATTTTATTTATTTATTTGACAGAGATAGAGACAGCCAGCAAGAGAGGGAACACAAGCAGGGGGAGTGGGAGAGGAAGAAGCAGGCTTATAGCGGAGGAGCCTGATGTGGGGCTTGATCCCATAATGCCGGGATCATGCCCTGAGCCGAAGGCAGATGCTTAACCGCAGTGCCACCCAGGCGCCCTGGAAATTTGAAACTTTTGACTCCCTTTTTGCATTGTTAATGCTGTCTCTGGACATTGTTAACACCCTTGACTTAATACTCCTTGGCTAGATCACAGCCTGTGTCCACACATAGCTGAGAGAGGTGGCAAAGAAGTTCTTCTATGCAGCCTCATGCCAGCTAAAAATTGGACAGTCTCTTGCTATGGAGGAATGGGAGCGGGGGTGTGGGGAGTCAGCTATTTGTAGTCCACAAATTTAGATGATTAAAACTCATTACAGACACAAAGAGTACATTGAATGTAATGTAGCTATGGTTACTGGTCATTTTTTTCCTGTAAATCACGAATAATCATATCTTTTTATTTCTATTGTTTCTTTCTGCTCCCAACATTGCCAAATCATATGGAAGAATAAAAATGGGGTGCTATTTCTTATCTTGTATTTTCCACTTCCACAGGTATCACTACAGTTCTGACTATGACAACTCTGAGCACAATCGCCAGGAAGTCATTACCTAAGGTTTCTTATGTGACTGCGATGGATCTCTTTGTTTCTGTTTGTTTCATTTTTGTTTTTGCAGCCTTGATGGAATATGGCACCTTGCATTATTTTACCAGCAACAAAAAAGGAAATACTACTAGAGACAGAAAGCTAAAGAATAAAAGCTCGGTATGTTAAAAATCTCTATTGTTATAAACAGCAACTTACTACTAGAGATACTGTTTTGAATACTCATGTTATACTTGCTTAGACTAACAGGGATTCTTGAGGTACTCTAACAAAAGCCAAATACCATTAAGATGAAACTGGAGGTTTCAATGACTGTTAGGTCATTGCCCACCAGGAAAAATATATTAATAGTTCCCCTTAGAAAAGATTCTTGGATCCCCCTTATAAAGAGCAGTTTCTTATGCTGTGAATTTTCCTCAAGTGGTAGATTCTTTGTACCTAAAAAATTATTTAAGATCTCCCTTCGATTCTTTTTTTGCTGTTGTTGTTAAGATTTGGGTAATAACAACAGGTGGCCCACAAAATTACTTCATTTTTAGAGATAAAGAACCCTCTTTAATGTTAGTATTCAGCTGTGTTTAAAAGTCATAGCTAAAAAGTTGTTTTGGTTTGTGTATATTTTTGTGCTCTTACTCTCCCTTCCCTGTCATATATTTACCTCAACATATGTAACATCAAATTGATATATTAGAATTGGTTCTATTTATTCTAAGGTACTTAAGTGTTGGATGATTGGCTATAAATTCTTATTATAATGGCAATTACAACAACCTCAAAATAATATCCAGCACTTACTGAGTATGCCAGATTTCATCTATGCTCCTAGGAGTACAAGTTCAGTAGTTTGCACAAGGACAGCCTGTGTAAGTGAAAAATCCAAGACTCATACCCAGGTCTTTTTTGGTGCCAGAGCAGAAGCCTGTAATCCTTCCTTTAAATTTCTGTTCTCATAGGACTCAGAAAAGCAAACATTTGTTTCTCCAATATTGACCAAAAAGGCACTTTATTGCTGATTCTAGTAAATGTTTTCAAAGCAGATTTGTTCCCAAATACCTAAATAAATGAGAACTATATACAACAGCTATGCTTGAATGGCAAGCTTGTAAGCCTACCATAGAGCGTATATAATGAGGCATGGAGTTTTCCATAGTATCTTCTAACTTAGTAAGTTCTAGGATGCAAGGCTTTTCATCCCTCTTCCCATTTGTCATTAATTTCTTTATAGAACTTTGACATATTTTTAAATTACATTTTACTGTTCATGTTATATTCCAAGGACCAAACCCTATGTGTATTTGCTTTCGGTTTCCCACAGTATTCCAAGACAGCAGAGCACATCGCTGGCAGTACACATTAGATAACTTGCATTACAGAATTAGCCTGTGACTTTCTCAATTTGACTTATTTTAGCTTATTGATGGGACATATTGTAGCCCCTGAAGGGACAAACCATCAGAAGGCAATGATGTCAATTTCAATATCCATTTGCTAAATTTTTAGGTAAAGAAAAATGCAGGTTTTTTACTATTTTCCTTTAATCAAAGCCAAATATCCTCTCTGGATTTTCCATTTCATTATTTACTCATCCATAGCTATGTTCAATTACTACTTTGAAAATTTTACTTCTGGAAATTGTAAATAAAATCAGGAAATGTATAATCTCACATAGATTGTCTAATTTCATTCTAAGAATATGTAATGCACATAATATTATTATATTATCAAAGACACTCAACCAAGTATCTACTCTGGGACTACAGCTAATCAGTTTGACTGTCACATTTACTCAGTAAGCTTAAACACTGGAGTGCATACCTTAAAATTATGATGTTTTTAAATCTTTCATTCGCCAAATATTTATTAAGGATACCCATGTCCTAAGCAATGTTCTACAATAATTATTTAAGAAAAAAAATCTATATTGAGTATTCAAAATTAAACATCAAGCCCAGGAGGCAAATAATAAAGATGGAAAACTATGGAATAAAAATTAAATAAGAGGTTTGAAACACTCAATTTCAAACATCAAAATTTAAATTGATATATACAACTGATTACCAGGGTACAAAAAAATATTTTCTTTAGAGCCAAAATAAAGTTCTATAGTCTTTCCTTTCTGCTCAGTTATGTGATTTATGAGTTCTTTTAATAGTAAAAGACATTTTGATTGAAAAACTGGGATCAGTAATCAAATCTGACTCCCTGCTTGGTTCAGTGTTCAGCCATCTGGTCTTGCTAATCAAGTAAATCAGAATGCACTTTTATGAAGAACAAACAGCTCTGCTTGTTGTCTCAAGTGCTCTATTTAATGGTTTGGTGGAGTCTGCTTTTCCTTCTGCTAGCCGAGACAAACACACAACCTAGACCTAGAACTCTTGCAGCATTTTGCTCTTACACCTTTTCCAATGTTTCTTTGTGGTTGTCCTTCTTTCTGTTCTTCTTCCTCTTCCTCTTCTTTTATTCCTTACCCCCAATCCTTTCCCTCCTCTTCCTCCTTCTTCCTCTCCTCCTCCTCTCTCTTTTTCTTCCTTCGATATCCACCCTTTCTTTCATAAGTTCAAAATTCTGAGTAGTTGAAAATCTAGCATTTCCCCCTTTTGTTCTCTAGATGACTTACAGCAGTAGTCAGGTCAGAAACAAAGACCTTGACTAGAGTCACTGAAAGATCAACATGTCTCTTATTAAGCAAAACCAGAATCACCTTCTCGAGGTCTGACTGCTTAACTGAGAATCCCAGAATATTCCAATTTATTTTAAAAAGAGATAATATTTGGATGTGTCCAAATTTAGATTTTTAGCTTCCATGAATCCTCTTAAAAAACATAAATGAATAAAAATGCTTTTTTACCTTATCTACATGTGATATATTAGGCCCTTTCTCTCCCTCTCTCCCTCACTCTCTCTGTCCCCCCCTTACCTCCCACCTTCCTTCCTTCCTTTGATCTTTCTTTCCATATCTTCCTTTCCTCTTTATTTTCTTACTGTGGATATCAACGACATTTTAATTTGGTCCATATTTCCATCCCATCTAATACATATTATTGTGTTTTTATTTATACTCATTAAGAATATGATTCAGGTGTATTTATGTCAATATCTATTTTTTTTTAAATCTAAGAAGTTAAGAATGTTGGAGCATGGAATCAAGACTCTGAAACAGATAAAGGTCATAGAAATGTAATTGTGCTAAACCACTCATTATTAACTAAAGAGTAGACATGTTAAAACTAGAATATACCTCCCATAGATGATTAGGAATCTCAGAAAACTATGTTATATATACCTATATCAGGGTCCTGTTTTGCCCATTTGAGGACAGACTGACATATATAATCTCTCAATTTGTTTAAAATGTACAATGATGGAAATTTATTTCACCAACCAATGACAAGGCACTTTGGAGAGAAAAAAACAATAGCATGTGTTTTTGCCTTCATAAATCTTTAAATCTAGTTATGGAAAAATATACTATACACAAAGTATAATACAAATTAAAATCAAAAGTAAGCAAAGGTACTATAGGGGAATCAGCTCAATTAGATGACTGGTTTCAAATACTTTTTCAAAAGCATAATATTTTCTAAAATTAATATAAATTAAAAAAAAAATTAGGGGCACCTGGGTGAATCAGTCAGTTAAGCATCTGCCTTTGGCTCAGGTCATGATCCCAGGGTCCTGGGATCAAGCCTCATGTCAGGCTATCCATTCACTGGGAGCCTGCTTCTCCCTCTCCCTCTGCCTACTGCTCCCTCTGCTTGTGTGCGCGCTCTCTCTCTGTCAAATAAATAAATAAAATATTTTTTTAAAACCATTTTATTTTTTACTTTTTTAAAAGACTTATTTATTTATCTGAGAGACAGAGAGAAAGGAAACATGGAGGGGGGAGGTGGAGGGAGAGAGAGAAGGGAAGCAGACTCCCTGCTGAGTGTGGAGCCTGACACAGGGCTCAGTTTCAAGATCCCAAGATCATGACCTGAACCAAAACCGAGTCAGATGCTTGACCAACTGAGCCACCCAGGTGCTCCAGTAAAAAACATTTTTAAAGGAGATGTTCATATTGAAATAGAGATAGGTACCACAAAGCCTGAGCTATGTGGTCTATCCCTTGCACTGAGGAGACCTTCAGACACAATGTGGTGCAGTCTGTGAAACACTGACTTAAGCACTTAACACTGAGAAGAGGCTATGTCAATGTGAGCCACAGTGGAGTGGGAGGGCTTCCTTTCATTTCAGGTGTAAATAATTCATTCAAAAAGCTGTAAACTAATTCTTTCAAAGGGGATTTGACAGAAAATTACAGAGATCATTGAAATAGTTCCTTGAAGAATAAGTTGCAAATTTCAGGAGAACAAATTAGGAAGAGCATTTAAGATAGAAAGAACCACATGAGCCAAGTTGAGTCTTACATATGAGAATAAAATACAGACTGTTATTTGTTCCAAGCTGTATTGTCCAATGCAGCAGCCATTAGCTATATATGGCTAGGTTGATTTAAATGAATTAAAATTAACCAAAATTTAAAATTCAGTATATTAGTATCATTAGTCACATTTCAAGTGCTCAATAGCTGCATGTGACCAGTAGTTACCATATTGGACTGTGCAGATCTAGAACATTTTTATCATTTTAGAAAGTTGTATTGGACAGTGGTGGTCTAGAAAATGGGAATCTTCAGAAAGAAAATAACCTAGGTTGAGGATAGGAAATGTTTATCGCCAAGTTGTAGAAAGTCTCCAGTATCATGGTAAAAACTTTACGTTCTGTCCTGTCAGCACTATTAAGCCTTGCATGTTTTTAAAAGCAAGATGGCATATTCAGGGGGCGCCTGGGTGACGCAGTCGTTAAGCGTCTGCATTCAGCTCAGGGCGCGATCCCGGCGTTCTGGGATTGAGCCCCACATAGGGCTCCTCTGCTAAGAGCCTGCTTCTTCCTTTCCCACTCCCCTGGCTTGTGTTCCCTCTCTCACTGCCTTTCTCTCTCTGTCAAATAAATAAATAAAATCTTTAAAAAAAAAAGATGGCATATTCATATCTATGTTTCTGAAGGATAATTAGGAGCAGAATAGAATATACAATTGAATGGCAAAAGAGGCGAGGAGATAAATTTGGAAACTATTGCAATAGCTCAAGAATATATTACTGAAGCAGGAACCAGGGTATTAGAGTGAAGATAATGTGTAGCAAAGTTTTTGTTTTGCCCACAATCCCCAACCTGCAGCCCCTTCTCTGCAAAGAAAAGATTTTATTTTCAGTTAGTTCATATATATATGAATAAACATTTGTCTACCTTTCAGAATACTAAAATAATGAAAAGCCATATCAATATAAAGTTTCACAAATTATAAATCTTTCCTGTAGCTATATTTGACAAAGTCTCCAGGAGGGATTATTTGATACTGATGAGCTGTGAAAAACAAAGTTATTTAAATAATTGTAAAGAGTTGGTGGATGTGGGATGTTTTCAATGGATGAATAGCCATTTAAGATCAGTTGTGACAATGGTCATATAGTGCTTCTGTAGAGGTATATAAATACCAACACCAACAGCTTCTTTTTTTTTTAAACCTTGCTTTCCAAATAACACTCCTTTGTATTTCTCTTCCTACTAAAACCATCATAGATTATTACAGCTGAAAGGGACCAGATTAATCACAAGTAAAAAATCTCATTTAAAAAATTAAATGTAATAGTTATATGCATGCATGGTTGAAACACATGAACAAATCAAGCAATGCAAAATGTACAAGAGTAAAATTATTTGCCTTGCAACCTGCTCTCTGTCTTCAGAATTAGCCACATTTTAACAATTTTTGCCTTTACTTTCCTCTGATGATTATTTCCACTATAGTTCTGATTCTTGTGGTACCAGACTTCAATATAGTCATAACTCTTTGGTGTAAAAAAAAAATACAGCTTTCCCACTGTCTCCTTCTTATTCTTTCCTTAATATTTAATCTTACCTTTAATAATTATTGGTTAATTTTTGAATTTTAAATAATATAAATATCTACTTCTTAATTCATTAATATCACTAATTATAATGCCAATCTGATTATTATTTCTTTGTCAGTAAAGCTTTTTCTTTTATTACATGAAAATGTTTATCTTCATATCTTTCTCCACGGTAATAAAATTTCTTAGGATCAATACACTTTCTGTTTTTTTTTTTTACCTTATTCATTTCCTCATTGCATAATATTCCTAGCGTTGATTTCTGAGAATTTTCCTTTTTTTTTTTTAAAGATTTTATTTATTTATTTGACAGAGATAGAGACAGCCAGCAAGAGAGGGAACACAAGCAGGGGTAATGGGAGAGGAAGAAGCAGGCTCATAGCGGAAGAGCCTGATGTGGGGCTCGATCCCATGATGCCGGGATCACGCCCTGAGCCGAACGCAGATGCTTAACTGCTGTGCCACCCAGGCGCCCCTATTTCTGAGAATTTTCTTAATTCTTTAATTCAATTTATTTTTGTTTTCTCCTCTAAAATTCTTATTAGATGGATTTTAGACCTTTTGGTTAATTATCCACGTATTTCAGATTTTCTTTTTATCATATTTTTTATTGAGGTATTTTTTGTGTATATATTGTGGGCAACTTCCTTCCTCAAGATTTTATTTAACAATGTTTTAGGTTTTTTTTCCTTAAATTTACAATAACTTCTTGAATTTCTGAGAGCTCTCATTTTCTATCTGTTCTCCCGCCTGTTTTCCTTAAGTGGACACAACATCCCTTCAAGTATTTCTGAGTGAACTAATTCAAAAGTTTAATATTCTTTTAAGTTTCCTGAATTATTAGAATCAGTCTTCATGTTTTTCCTTTATACTGTTAGTTTACATTGAAAGTTCTTGGTGATTTGTCTCCAGTAGGCCCTGCAAGCTTGGCCTGTAATTACTGAATGTTCAACTGTCACATTTCATTTTCATGTGTGTGGATGGGGAGCATGACATCTTACTGCTTCCAGACAGAATACACACATTCTAAATGATGATGAGGGTATCACTAGAACATTCTAATACTAACTCCATGAGTCCTAATCCTCCCTGGAATGGCATGAATTCATCTATTTATTTTTGGAAGTTACAGAGTTCTAAACGTGAGCAGACACCAACCTGTCAGCATCTCTACTTCTTTACATGCACAGATGAGCAATGGTTCAAACAGCTGTAGCTATTCTGAAAATGGACATTAATTAATGCCATGTTTTCCATCCTGCTTATCATTCCCATTCGTCCTGCATTAAAGCGTTTCTGAGGCATCTTGGGTGGGAACAATAGCTCCCACACTCAGGTTTCCATTTTCTGAGCCTCTTCTGAAGTGTGGTTTCCTTTGGTCTACCTTACCTGTTGGCCTATTTTCACCTTTTCTTTGTCTTTCAAAAACTTAGTACGAAGTTTGACATGCTGATTGGCTGCTCAGCATCACTGAAATCCACCTCATGTCTGTTTTTAACACTGATGTGGATTTTGTAGTCTTTAAAATCCCGACTGATACTTAAATGGGATTTTATAGAATTGGAGTGGAGAAAACCCGTGCTCAGGCTGGCATTCTCGCATGCAAAGTTTTAAATGGGACACTAATAATGGTGATATTAGTTAGTATTTCATAATATCAATAACATGACCTAATAATGTTTGATATTCATATTACTAATATTTAATAACATTGATGACATCAGTATATGATACAATTAATAATTATGATATACAAACACATACATATAATTTGTACATAAATGTTTTCTTTACTACTTAATATTTCTTTGGCATTAGTGTATCTTGGTGCCTGAAATATACTTTGTACATTTTACTCTATTATTAATATATAAATAATGTAGCATTTACTCTCTCTCTCTCAAATAATAAATAAATCTTTAAAAAAAGTAAAGGTGGGGGGCATGTGGGTGGCTTAGTCAGTTGAGCATCTGACTTGGTTTCTGCTCAGGTCATGATATTAGAGACCGAGCCCCATGTTGGGCTCTGGACTATGTAGGGAGTCTGCTTGAGACTCTCTCCCTTTCTCTGTCTCCCTCTGCCCCTAACCCCCCCTCAAATAATAAATAAATAAACCTTTAATATATAAATAATGTAGCATTTAATAAATAATCAGACAAACGTATCTTTAATAATGAGAATGGGATCAATTTTTCATAATGTTAAATTCAGCTATATTCTTAGTGACTTTTCCAAATAACGACAAAATGGTATATTCTCAAAACTATATTATTTAATGTAAAAGAGACTCCTATTCAGTTATGTAGTTTCTTTTTATATTACCTAAACTGATTTATTTTTTATTTTTTTCAATGCTTGCTATTTTGGGGGGGCGAGAGGAGCTTTATTTGAGAAATTATAAGATGGGTAAAACAGCTGCACTTCAGATAAATAAGGTTTGGAATGTGTATATTCTTCTGGTTACTCTTTTAGTGGTTTCCAGGTCACAATCTATGTGTCAAAATAGTTTATTTTATTGCTACTGTGTCAGCTCTTGGGATATTTTTCTGAGCATATATAAAGGCTATGTCTAGTCACATCCATCATTCATTAAAGTGTAGCTTCTTTCACTTTCTGAACTTGTGGTGTTTTGAGGGGGGCAGCAGGAAACTGGAAAATTGTCAGTTGACAGTGTCACTGCAGTAGAAACTCTCCATGATTTTGACCACCAGAGGTTAGTCCAGCTTTAAAATTAACAACTTACAGTTTTTCTCCACTTTTGGGCACTTTCATGTTTAATTATCCCCCTCATGCACAATTGATATCTTCCAACAAACACACCGTCTTCCTATTTATGGCAGTGCTGAGTGATATATGGAATGTATTTTGTGCCATATAACCTTGAAATTGCCAACTAACAAACTTGTATTTTAATCACTTTTCACTCTGATCAACATTTGAACATATGCTATTTAAGTATTAAGTGACAAGGAAATGAATACCAATTGGCCTCATTTTGTACTTAATTTTACTGTTTCACTAAAATTTCGGAGTCTAGTCAAGTATCCCCAAGGATCAAGCTCAAAAGATATGTCATGAACATTTAATAATATACTGCTTCTGCTTTTTATGATATATCCAGGCAAGAGGAGTCATGAATTTATTTGTGTTTAGGGCATTGCTCCTTGTCTTCAGACTGCACATTTTGTTTCTAATATTATGACTTGTGTGATGTATTTATCTTTTTAACATATCACTAAACATGATTATTTGCTACTTTTACATCTACTGAATTTTAATATTTAGTGGTTTGGATTCGAAATAAAATGGATTTGAATATAGGTCCAACTTTTTAAAAATTCTCCTTTGTGTTTAATTTTTGAAAGCTTTTCTACACAATGTTTGATTTTCATGGCTTTGAAATTTCTTTATTTCAAAATGCAGGATGAAAAAAATGATGTAAACATTTTCATTAGGAAGAATTTAAGATCAGGTTAAAATAATTTTTATAATCTCAGCATTATATTTAGTATTTAGATGATAAAGCCACCAATTATAATAAGTTGTAAGATTCACATTTTAAGATAACCCCTAAAATATGCAGAAATTCTGAAGGAAGGGTTATTAAAGCTGCAGTCTTCATTAATGTTTTAATTGCCATTTTATTCAAGAGTCCGTTAATGGGTTTTATTTTCCAGTAGCATTTTTTATGAGGTCCATATTGTTGTTGTTATTGTTCCTTGTTTAAGCATGTATTTTATACCAAATGATGGTATTTCTTCTTCAAGCATCAACACTAGCAATGACAATGAAAACAACAAGATTACCTATGATGAATACTTACTATGTTTCAAATGTTTTGCTTTGTGCTTTATGTATATCTTCTCATTTAATTATCAAATGGATCTATGAATTATTGTGACTTTTGTATAGGAGAAGACACAGAGATAGAAAGAAGAGCACTAACATTTCCTGTTCAGAGTGACTTAACTCTCCTGGGCAGAGCTGGAATTTCTGTCCAAGCCTGTCTGACCCCAAAGTGATTGCTTTTGTGTTTCATCGTATCCCAGATTTGCTTGATTTTTTTAAACATTTTTTAAAAAAATCTTTTTATTATGTAAGTATTATTCAGAACCTGGTATCATAAAAAGTTAATCTGATATGTGTCTCAAATAATCCTGATAATAGTAACTATTATAACTGGGCAAGATGGAGTACTCATCATTTAAATAAGCCATGACATTTACTCACCTCAGCCATCACAATGATTAGGTGCCAATCTAATTCCAGCTGTAAGGATAGCTATATTGGTAGAATGAGTGGAATTTTGGACACAGTTGTTCTCTAACCTGAGTTTTTAACTCCTGCATATTCTGTCTCCCAAATATGATGCTTTCTCCACTGCTACAAACCCAACCCATGTCTTTTTTATTCATTCACAGATCCCCAAAGCTTTTCTGCATTATCAAATTGTCATCTCTGCTATTTGTTCTCATTATCACTGAAATAAGTTACATAATATAATAATAGCAAACAGATACATATAGAACTGTGAATGTTTTAGTGTAAAATAGAGAAATATAGAGTTTACTTTGTTTTAGAATTAGATTCATGGTTAACAATATTTTAGTGGGTCGATTTTCTAAAGCTATAAGATATATTGCATATTTGAAGGGTATATTTTCTGCATGGTCTTTGGAATGTAAAATAATACTAAGCTATGTCTTACAAAGTAAATTATAATCTAAAAACAAATTAGGATTGACCACCTCTTTGATTTCTGTAAACTAAGATTATTTTTATTGCATATCAGTCTTTTAGACTTTGCCTTGAGGAGACAAATTGATCTTTCTTTATGGTATTAATTCTCAAAAACTCATTTATTATTTTACTCAGGTGTCTCCTGGACTCCATCCTGGATCCACTCTGATTCCAATGAATAGCATTTCTCTGCCACATGGAGAAGAGGATTATGGGTATCAGTGTTTGGAGGGTAAAGATTGTGCCAGCTTTTTCTGTTGCTTTGAAGACTGCAGAACAGGGTCATGGAGGGAAGGAAGGATACACATACGCATTGCTAAAATTGACTCCTATTCTCGAATATTTTTCCCAACAGCTTTTGCCCTGTTCAATCTGGTTTATTGGGTTGGTTATCTTTACTTGTAAGTTCTATTTACCAGGCAAAAATCATGAGAAGTTTAACTAAATCCAATATAATCTATTGCACTTCAATAATATGAAGTTTAAATTTAAAATGCAGAGAAACCAATGGTTAAAATGTAAAAGCATTGTAACTATTCCATTGATTCACAGGTAAATGAAGCAGCAGCCTTCATGTTAATTTACTTAAATGTATGTAAAAGAAGTAAGTTGCAAAATTCAGTATAGTAAAATACTATTATATATTTTTACTTTAATCTTATTTATTTTATGTGTAACACATTAGGATTTTGAAATCATAAGTTCCATCATTCATATTTTAAAGATGGAATACTTTAATAACTTTAATAATATTTTATTTAAATATAATCTATCATAGTTTGTAATGGGAACCTAATCCCATGCCTAATGTTTACATAGTAATTTTTTGCTTAGAAAATATTGTTTTGATTTTTTTTTTCTTCCTTTTTATTTGTATGCCCAGTTTGGAATAGAGCTAATTAAAACCAGAAAGCCATGATTTCCCAGCATTTCTATCCAGATGTTTTACTCCCAAGAACAAATCAAATTAGGAAAAAAGGCCAATTTTTTTACTTATTAAAAGGCCAATTTTTATCTGTATTTTAATCAAGTCCATTTCCTGATTCAATATTAAATAGAACTGTAGTTACTTTAGTTTGGGTGATTTACAAACTAGGATGAAAACCGCCAAAGTAATTTCTTTTAAATACAGACGAAAAAAAAAGTTACATGTAACCATTTTACTCTCTGCCTCACAGCATTTATGAAGTATGAAGAAGTTAACACTGAAATGTTTAGATACACCAACACTGAAATTAAATACAGGAAGAATTGATTTTTTCTTTATGTTCTACAAAAGTGTTACATTCTCTAAATTGACAAAAACACTGAAGAACAGTGCTTGTATTTACTCATTGTGGGCAAAGAATTATTATCTAGCAAATTGAGTAACAGTTCATACTGAGGATATGGTCTTAAATATGTACTATTAATAACTGTCAGACTAAAAACATCCTAGAAATATAGTTTTAGGTGTGTGTCATATATTGTCTTTGCCAGGTCCTATGTTTGGACACTGTCAGTTTTATATCTTTGTTGTAAATTGTTATTATGTTCTCTTTTTTAAAAAATGAGAGCAGGCTCAAAGATCATGTTAAAAGTGGAGTTCTTTTAGAGGTACCTCTAAGGAACATGAGTGTTGGAGCTCTCTAAATTCTTAAGATAGGAGCACAGCAAGACACACTATAGTGTAAAGCCTATTGGTTAATAGTTTCCCCAATGCCTCTCTCGTTAAAAGGAGAGTTAAATTTAGGCTTAATCATTACATTCCTGTAAATAGTTTGGCATATCAGTTGTTTATAAGAACTCCACATTCATTCACCACCACCTAATTTTTCGGGAAACCACCAAGGTGATCTTGGAGAAAACCTTTAAAAATTGCTTCCATTGCCAAGAGCAAGTATGAGGATAAAGAGTTTTGTGATCAAAGCTTATCCTATGGTATGTGGAGGGAGCTAACACCTGAGCATTTGATACTAGTTTTTAATACAGTAATTCCCCCACATGGTCAGTGAATACATGAGTAAGGCTCTAGCATGGGTATGCTTATCTTTATAGAATATATAGGGTTTTTTTTTTAAATCTAAATACATTTCATTGTACATTCCTCAGCTAAATCAGATTTTTTTTTTAATTTGATTATAAACCTCTGAAAAATGTAAGCATGAATTGAGTGATAATGCCCCAATATCCACCGACACTACCTTTTTTGAATGGAGAGCCAAATTAAACTTTGGCCATGTATATATTCACTTACAAATTATTCATGCATTCATTTTTATAACTGAGTATTGATGGATATTCTTAATGTGAACATTCATTTATGGATAAATGGAAAATGAAGTATCCATGAAGAATAAAACACTTCACTAAAATGTATTATGGCTATTTCCATGTTCTAAGCTATAATCTGTTCATTTTCACATGAAGGCAATTTTAATTCTGGGATTCTTCAACTCTATCTGAGCATGACTGTATTTTAAAATACTTAAAATGCTTAATATAAATAGCTTTGATTTTTTCATTGGTGTTCCATTAACTTGGCTTTAAATGTTGGCAATATTAGAAAGTGGAAATAAAATTAATAAAAATATGAAAGATGCTTTACTATATACATTCATTGTATAGAGCATCGAAACAAGCACTTTGTTTTCAAAACAAGTGGAATTTTGAGAAGCTTTATTTAAATATATAGATCAGAAAGAAAGGTGTACAAATCTTAGTATTTCTAAAAATGAGAACAAAAAGGTGAAAATGCAGCTAGACTCTTTACAAAAAATATGTGGAACTTATTTTCAAAGGGAATGCAGTCTAATTCCTGTCCCTCTCTTCTTTCAAGAAGTTTTACCATCTTGAGAAACAATTTTCTAAAAAATCTTCCTTTCAGAGTTATATCTGAATTTATTGGTCACTGGAATTTGCACTTCCTAGCTGCTTTAAATGGTTTTAACACTAACATAGACCAAAGAAGAGGGTATAGAGGCAGGAAGGATAAATGGAACAGAAGGATTTAGAATCATTTGGGAAAACATTAATTCATATAGACCCGTCCTTTAAATATGTGACCAGGATCTAAAGTTCTGAGAAGGGAAATTGTGACTGGAAATTATTCTCTTGAGTTCAGAATTGCATAATATTTCATTTATCCTTGAATTGCACAGAAAAACTTATGCTCTCTTGAAATTAATTCTTAAAATGCCCCAGGTAGTTTCTGAGGGAAAAAAAGACAGAAAGAAAGAAGGAAGGAAAGAAGAGAAAAGAAAAGAAAAAAGAACTTAGCCTCCCTGAGAATTTGGTAGGGAAAGGGCAAAATTCCTCAGTAAATCTAACTAAGTATAAAGTTTTAATGCAAATAGAAATCAGACAATTTATTGGATGTTTTTAAAGACATAGATTTCATTAAGTAATTACTAAAACTGATCAAATATAGGTTAAAACACAGTAACTGTGTGTAACTATAAAATCACCAGGTTGTTTTTTCCTTAATATTCCCATATCTCACTTTAATATACAGTCATAAAATATTCTGCATTTTTGCTTTATAGCAAGGCCAAAATTGAGGGCTGCATGCTTGTCAATGATCTAGCATCAAAAAAGAATGATTGATAGTCTTCTCATATCAAGGAGCCCATAATTTTAAAATGGGAAATTATATTCCAAGTCAATATGTTGTTTTTTGTTTGTTTTTTAAAAGATTTTATGTATTTATTTGAGAGAGAGAGAGTGTACAAGCAAGGGGAGGGGCAGAGGGAGACAGAGAAGCAGACTTGCCACTGAGCAGGGACCCTGACACAGGGCTTGATCCTGGGACTCCAGATCAGGACCTGAGCTGAAGGCAGAAGCTTAAGGGGTTCCCCCAAGTCATTATGTTGTAACATCTTGTACTTTGATTACACAAATGGAGCTTTAGATATGATCATTTGTTCAAGTAAAATTTAAATTAATAACTAATAATTGAATAAGCACCTAATAAATGAATAAGTACATACATAAAATTATCAAACTTTTATATCAGGGCCCATTTTCACTTGGAAAATTTCCTATAGCAAGATACCACATTTCAATTATTTCATTGATCTTACTTAGCACTAGAATTGAAGTGATTCAGTGGACATTTAATGAGTTAACATTTGTCCCACTAAAAACATTTTTGAAAATAATTTCTGACCAAGTATTTTTCTTTACATCATCAAATTTACTTAATTTCTCAATGTCTTACCATATGAAGTCCAGACATACTTGGTCTCATGTTTCTCTTGGTCTTTTTTTTTTCACTGTTATAAAGCCCTTGATAAGCCACTGTAAAGTCACAGAAACCATTACCAAATCACTGTCAAAAACACTCCAAATGGGGGCACATGGGTGGCACAGTGGATTAAGCATCCTACATTGGTTTCAGCTCAGGTTGTGATCTCGGGGTCATAGGATCAGGCCCCGGGGCTCCGTGCTCAGCATGGAGTCTGCTTGGAATTCTCTCTTTGTCTGCCTTCCCTTCTCTCTATCTCTCTCTAAAAATGGATTAAAAAATCTTAAAAAAAAAAAAAAGATTCCAAATGGAGCTTCCAAACACTATTGACCATAATTATTGCTCTAGTAAATATAAAGTCAATTCTGCCTTTTTTTTTGTCTTTGCATTTTGGAAAAGACATAACCTAATGCAAAATATTTATGCAGCACTTTCTATGGATGAAGTACAACAGGGGATATATAAAGATGAACTTTCAAGAAACATATAGTGAGAGGATGAGTTATACAATTTAAGGGAGGGAGGATAACTCTGGGAAAGTTTCTACAGATGGGAGCTTGAGAATTCAATATGTCACTAGGTGAGGTTAGAGATCACACTTCCAGTCGAGTAAACAGCTTGAATGAAGAAACAGAAGCATGGGCACAAATAAAAGTTCCATTTTAACTGAAAGTTAAGATGCATATAGAGGCAATTAAAGATGAGACAAACAAAGATAGGTCAGGCCCTATAGTAAAGAGGCAAGAATATAAACTGCAGGGGGCTGGGTGATATTCTAAATTCATAAAGAGTTCACAAAGATACTTAAGTAGAATAGAGCCATTATTAATACTGTAGAAATTTCCTCTTATTGGTGTGCAATGTTTGTAGTAAGAAAAGCCAAAGCCTGTTAGGGAGCAACTCAAACATGAGGTGAGGGAGGAAGAAGGCTAGTACTGCGGTGACAGAAGTTCAGTGACGGAGAGGGAAAGCTAGCCCTGGAATAAGAAAGGAAAATGGAGCCGGAACTGTGATTAACAAGCAGCATTAATGACACGGTGTGTGTGAGGAGAGCAGGGGTCCTGTAGTGAACGGTACAGACGTGTGTGTAAATAGACACTAAAACATTATAAGCAAGTTAAGGATGCATTAAGATCTTGTTTGCTGTTACTTTGAACATTTTAATCAAATGCTTATTTTTTTCTATTGATCTATGTTTTTCCCACATTAGGGATGAGGAAAAAGAATAATCTCCTAATGTACAAATCATAAAGCAGGTCTGTCCAGATTATTACTAGTAGTAGTATATTTAAATCTGTTTCTCATTAAAAGGGCTTTCTCTTCAAGTAATTTTCTCCTCTTTCTTTCTGAGAAAGAAAAAAATAATGCATTTGGAGAATGAAGAGAGGAAAACTGGCAATAGAAATAGGTTGCTGTAGGACCAGAAAAATCCAGGAAGTTGATTTATATTCTCAGTTTCTGAAATATTTGTCTCAAAATAAATAAATAAATTTTTATTGTTGGACCACGAAATGTACCTGGATCATGAATAGTTTGAATCTGTGAATGGGTAAGATAAGCCTATGATAACTGTAAGGCAGTTAAACACAAAGGGCTAATGAACAGATTTTAAAGACATGGCTGACCTAAATGGGAACAGTTTGGATCTCGATAAATTACTGTAATAACAGCTATTTGCATCCATTAAGTATATCCGGTCACTTCATATAATAAAGTCTTATGGCTTGTGATTGTAATGGCTTTTGTTGTCTAATTCTGCCTTAGCATTTTGGGGAGCATTTTGTGAGTGTGTGGCAAAGGTATCTCAACTTTTCAAAGTATTCTGTACTTTCATGATTCTAAGTGCAAAATAAATCAGTAACTTCTAATGAAAAAAAGTGTTATGCTCTCTTAAAACATGTTTTTTTAAATAGTTTTCATACAACTGTGTCCCTTTATTGTTTTATACTCTATTATCATCACTTTAGTGTTGAAGTTTTTGATCAGTGTTGTTTCATGTTTTCCCAATGAAGAAAATAAATGTAAGGGTTTCTCTTTAATAGAGAGATCTGAAAATGAACTGAACTATAAAAAAGTAGGTAAGAATAGCTCGTATTTATGCATGATTTTACAAAGACTATGAATTTCTGGATAATTCTAACAACCTGTGATTTCATCCTAATATGAACTGTGAGATACTCTTCCCCAGGTGAGTCAATGAGAGCAATATATATTACATGGATTAGTACCCAGACCATTCCAAATACTCCCTGTCATGAAAATGTCTTATTTCACTTGAGGAAATAGTGACGGAAAATTTCAAGCCAGAAAATCAGCAAAGAGGGTATTTTCTGCTTCACCCTTGCAGTTCTTTCTTCTCTGCCATGATAGCAGAGTACTTAAAAAAAGAGTTAATGAGTTTCCCTTCAGGTCCAATGTTGTTTCTATAAAATACTGAAGTAGATGGAGGAAGATTTAATATTTATTGAGCACCTGTCATTGTCTGGAACTTTAAGCATTCCATATTAATAATGTAGTATCCAGAGCAAAGAGCTCTACTTAACAGATAGGAAAACTGAGGCTTGGTATATTAGATTCATTCTCCAAGCTCAAATGTCTATAACCTGAAATTAAATTTAGAGACCCTTACCTTTCAATTACATGAAACTACTCCAATGACAAAATGATTGTTCATATTCTAACACCAAAACAGGTTTTCTTCACAAAAGAGAAGTTTAGACCTAAAACATAACCTACTCAGTTCTGTTTAAAGCACAAAAATACTCTAATATTTAGTAAGAGCATGATCTTTACCAGCTTATTTGTTATTTCCAATGCAGACTTCATTTCAGCTGAAATATTTTAAATATACACTAAAAGTGTTCTGAAAAATTCTCCTGCCATCCAATCAAATATAATACAGACTGCTGACTTTCTGGAAAAGGAGTTGGCCAACTATGGCTACCACACTGGTGATCTGAACACAGCCACTCGCATTCATATATGTATTGTCCATGGTTTCTTTTGTACTACAATAGCACAGCTGAGTAGGTGCAACAGAAATCAAGTGGCCCATAAAGGCTAAATATTTTTCTCTGGCACTTTATAGAGAAAGTTTGCCAACTTATATTTTGGAATAACTTTACTTGTGGCATTTATAAGGTACCACATTACAGTGACAATTTAACAGAAAGGTAGTTAACTTGAAATTTTGAATTAGGAATGAAGAAAGTGTTCAATGTCTCCTTTAGCCTGTAGAGCAGCAGTAAAGGCTCTTATGATGTACTGTACTGCTTGCAGTGGCTGTTCCATAAAGAGATGAAAGCATAACTAGTTGTAGTCTGCATGCTACACTGTTTTGTGAGTTTCAGAAATGTTTCATTTTCTCAGTATTCAAAACACTATATCAATGTAATAAAGTGTTTAAAAAACAACAAGCAAATTTCCACATTTTAAAAAATTCATATTCTTAATTATTTCATTTCATTTAAAAAAAAATTTTTTTTTTATTTATTTGAGAGAGAGAGAGAAAGCACAGGCAGAGTCAGGGGCAGAGGCAGAGGGAGAAGTAGACTCCCTGATGAGCAAGAAACCCAATGTGGGGCTCAATCCCAGAACCCTGGGATCATGACCTGAGCCAAAGGCAGACACTTAACCAACCGAGCTACCCAGGTGCCCCTTTTTTATTTTAATTTAAAAGAATAAGATCTTAGTTAAAAAGAGTTTTATGTGAAATAATGCACTTAATTGCTCTCCACTGTACTTCATAATTTCAGCCCCTCTCGAAGAGACATTAATTGAGGCTATGTTCTTGTTTAGAATTTGTAAAAAAAAATTGTTGTAAATCTGTTTTATTAATGAAAATACATGCTTCCTCATAATTATCTCACTGTTATTTGAAACAGAAAAAGTAGATTAATCAAGAGAGAAGATTGCTGTTGCCACTAAAATTGACACAAGATGCTTTAAGTAAAAGAAGTGATAAATGCAAATATTAAAGTAATTTTAATATTTTCCCCCTTGAGACAACATGAAGTATGTCTCCTCATTAAAATTGTTTGTGTCAAAATAAAATCTTTCTTTTAACATTTTTCACAGTATTAAAATCTAAGCAGCCCTTTCCAAATAATTTCACTAGAATAAATATTTAATTTAGTATGCATATTACTCATGTACTTTCCCTCTGCATTTCAGGATGTGCACTTTAATTATTAAAATTTACATTTCAAATAGTCACCAAAAGTAGTTTGTTAAAAATTGTACACACTCTGAAAAAATAGGAATCCTTCTTTAAGAAAATACTATATGAGAAGTAACTTAGTAAAGACATACTCAACATTTAGCATAAATGAAATTTCTGAATATTGATTCAAGTATACTACTCACATTTTCTTATTTTCAAACCAGGATTGAGATTTTTAATTATTTTTAGCTTCTAACCTTCAAATTATTGTGCTAACATTTCAATTCTTCATTCTGACTTGTCTTTTTAAAAGATTACACTCGTAATAAAAATTTTGAAAACCTCATTTTGCATAAATATAAATAATATTAGCATACTGTTTTACTACACAAGTATCTTTATATTAATGATCTCAGCTGACCATTAGCAAAGTCTATGGGAAGTGAGGGACCAATAGTAAGCACTCCATTTGGCAAACAAGACAACAGTGAGCTAGACAGTGTGGGAGACCTAGTGAACATCCCACATCAAGCTCAAGCCTTTTTCTTAGAAATTCTGTGTTTACAATGTAAACTCTGGATTTTAAGGCATGTTATAAAAGAATTTGAACCATCTGTACAGCATGCATAATCCCTCCCATCTTCCCTAACTCTGTCTCCCTTTTTGTAAGAAAATGTGTTTCCACCTCAGTGTTTTTGATGTATTTTTCAGTCATGATCCCAGGAGGAGAATGATGGGATATTTGAATTGTGTAATTTGAGAAGGGTTTAATAAAAGGACACTTTTTGAAAGTACAGATAAGAGTTAGAAAAGCCCCCAAGCATCTTCTAGAGTCCTAAAACTAATTACAGAAGTGGGTGTTAAAGGACCAAGGGGAAGGGAATAGGCAGGAAGCTAGAAAGAAAGAGCTGTAGGCAAAAGGATATTTGACAGGCACGGTAACCTTTAACTGAAGGACACTGGCATCTCATGGCAACTCTGCTGGAGGGAATCTGTAGAATAAATATCCCACTGACATCTCTTCCCTTCTTCCCTTTGATTTTCTGCTAGTGCTTATCATTGGCAAACCCTACTGAAAGCCAGAGGTCCAGGGGGACCTTGATCTAATCCTTACAGTCAGTTTTCTGGGACACAGAGCAGAGGGCAAAAAGCTAGAGGGATTTGGAGGGGAAATGGAACCAGAATAATGTTTGAGGACACTACTGGGAAGAACTGATTACAATTAACGCACCTTAAGGTCATATATTTATTTTCTCTCCACCTGGAAAATAAGAGTTAGAAGAACCCCAGGCTTCTGATTTCTGTGCTTCCCACTGAACGGTCAATAGCCATAACTGGGCCAAGATGTCTTGGCAAGCTTGACTCACGCATCAAGGAAGCTTCTCTATCTCTCCAGTTTCATTTTCTCCGATACTGGCGGTAAAATTTTTGGCACATTGCTGCAGTAAATTTTAAGTATATATTTGCTCTAAGAGCCAAGGACTACTTTGCTAGATTTTTTTAAAAAATTGATATTTGTTGCCAAAGTTCCGGTTAATATTAATGATGTTATTTTTTCTTTGTCTCCATTGTACAATTTTTTTTCTTGACAGTTTGAATGGAGAAAGAGAAGCTAGACCAAGAAAGACAAGACTTGAATCTTCCTAACTCTTCCTTTCTTGTTAAGATTACAATGAATATGACATACTTTCTGAGTTTGATAATTTTTATAAAGCAGAATAAAATAGTATACACTGAGCATGAATTACCATTTTAACCAGAAAAAAAAATAGTATACACTGAGCTTTTACTATGTGCCCAGAATTATTTACAAAAATTCAATCATGAAAGAGGGTGCAAATTCAAAAGGTATCAGTAGTATTGGCTGGCCCCACAATTGAACATTTATGACTCAACATGAACACACCATTTTTCAATTCTAATTTAACCACCTTTGACAAATAATTAATAAAGGAAATTGCAAGTGACATGTTGAATAACTATGGTGAAACTAAGAACCATGTTCTTCTATGAGGACTTGTAAAACAGAATGGCTTCTGAGAATGAAAAATGAGTGGGCGATAGCAAATAATATGACAATAAGAAAGTAATCATAGCTAGCACGTAATATTCACTTGATATTGTCCTAAGAGCTTTATTCATAATAACTAGCCTAATCCTTACAATATCCTAAGTAGCAGGTATTATTATCCCCAATTTACATAAATGGAAGCTGAGGCACAGGGTGGTTGAGATACTCGCCCAAGGACACAGAGAAAGTGAGCGGTACAACTGGGATTGAACCCAGGCATGCCAGCCTGGAGCCTGTCCTCTATATCACACTACAAGACTGCCTCTCTAGGCATTTAAGCTCCACATACCCAGCCTAAACCCTAAAGTATTACTATAAATGCATTTCTTTTGTAATCACTGACATTGAATGATAGAATCAGCAGGACATGCATGTTCAGAATGGGATTAAAAGCAGAAGATTTCATTAATGGTCTAACAATCTAGAGAAACAAGATTATTTGTATGGATCTGTATAACTGGAGAGTCAAAGGCCACAGGTTAATTGTTCTAACATAAAACTACAAGGATGCAGGGGTAGATAAAAAGGTCAATCTCCAAATGAAATCCACATATTTAATGTTTTAAATTATTTTATTAATTAAAATTACTTCTATATGACCCGGCAATATTATCTATATCCAAAAGAATTAAAAGCAGTATCTCAAGTGGATTATTTGCACACCCATGTTCATTGCAGCATTATTCACAATAGCTGAAAGACGGAAGCAACCCAATGACCATGGAGAGATGAATGGATAAAGAAAATGTAGTATATACATACAATGGAATATGATTCAGCTTTTGAAAAGAAATAATGTGACATGCTACAATATGGATGAAACTTGAGGACTATATACAAGTGAAATAAGCAGTCACCAGAAAATAAATACTGTAGATACCATTAATGTGATATATCTAAGATGGTCAAATTCACAGAAACATGAAATTGAATGGTAGTTGCCATGGGATGGGGAAAATAGGGAGTTGTTTAATGGGTACAGAGTTTCAGTTTTGCAAGCTGAAGAAGTTCTAGAGATCTGTTGCAAAATAATGTAAATATAATTAACACATCTGAACTGTACACTAAAAAATGGTTAAACTGATAAATTTTATATTCTATGTTTTTCACCATAATTAAATATATATCTGTTAGTAGATAGGTAGATGTTAGACAGATTGATAGATGATAGATAGATGATAGATAGATAAATCATTTCTAAAATATTTGCAGAGTGGATATAAGTGGGTGGCATCTGGAACAGTCATTAGATTTAGGAAAATTGCAACCCTTGTTGTGTAGTAAAAAACAAAATCAAAAACAAAAAACGGCTTTGAAATTATGTAGAATTGGAAACAAATCCTAGCCCTCCCTTATTTTTGTGTGACCATAGACAAATTTCTTAAACTTATAAGCCTTACTGTTTTGTGTTAGTTGATTTAATAAAGATAGCTTTTATATAAACTTGTGGCATCTTTCAGATGATCCAAAATTATTAATATCTGCTCTGGTGATTACTTAGGGAAAAGAGTTATGAAAAAGAGATTTCTTGAAATAATGACTTTCTGATCCAGGATGCTAATAGGCACAAGTGTGCATTGTACAGCAGTTGAAAATGTGACTCTGAATTTAGATGCCCAGGTTGTAGCCCAGCTCCATTACTTACTATATTGACACTGGGGGAACTACTTCGCCCAGCCAAGCCACCCTCATCTCAACTGTAAAACATGGATGACAATAAATGCAATGACTCCACAGGATGTGCAGTAAACAATGTGAAGTGAGTGCCATAAAAGATGATTCACAGCTTTCTTCCCCCAGCCTTACTCTTCTTTAGAGGCAGAAGAAGAAAATAAATATTTGTCTCCTCACACTTTTTTTTTTTTGTAATTTAAAGGTGACCACATGATCCAATTCCCATTAATTAGATGTAAGAAAGTCCCTGAGTCTTCCTTCCAGCAAACTTTTCTTTTTCTTGTTAAGAATTATATGAGGTTGGTGTGTACATTCAGTCCTTAGATCTGTCAGCTTTTGGCCTTTCCCTTCTTCCTTTCTTGAATTTAGACACAAGACCTGGAGGTGTAAAAGTTGATGTATAGGAAGAACAGGGATCATACCACTGCCAAATAAACCTTAGACTGCTTATCCCAGGATTTCTTTTATTTATGAGTTAAAAAATAGGCCTCTATTTTAAAAGACACTGTACAGGCATATTGCAAGCATTAAATGAAGCAAAGGAAAGAAAGCACTTAACATGGTGACTTGCCTGCAGGAAATTAGATTGACAGACATGTGTGCCAACTTGAATATGCATCTCTCAATCCTTGAGTTTTGTACTCTATGATGCAGAATATATGCTAAGGGAATGCATTAGTATCAGTCTCCATGTAAGCCATAATTCAATATTTTATCACTTCCTTAACTTTTGCCAATAAATACATAATTGTAAGAGGACAATTATCTTACAGGTTTCCTCAGTTTTTTACAGGGCTGTTGTCCAATATATTCTGACTGATTAGTTTAACAGTAAAAAAGGTAGACATTCAAGAATGCATGTGAATATATTGTGAGAACTTTCAAAGGGTTTGCAAAAAAATCACTTTTGGTAAGGATTTCACTGTTGCATTAAAAAAATTGGATGTGCATCTGGTTTGGACCATTATAATGAGCTTAAGATATCTTGGTGGGAATAGGGTGTATATACCATATGCTGAAGCCTTAGTTCATTGATTAGTTTATTGAGCCGTGCTGACTTCCTAGTATAAAGCTGATTCATTTTGTGATTCATCATAGGAAAGCTAATAAGTTGAAATGCTTCTTTGACTATTCTGAAAAATGTGTTTCCTAATGGTCTTTAAATGGTGTGGTTTTCAACCATGACCTGCTTTCCTTAAACTATCAAGAGGAAAATTAAAATAACATTTAAACTAAGATGAAACACTCAATGAAGTAATGATGTGCCTGGTTCTTTGCAAGTACTATATAAAGCAAATTATACTTCCAGAGTTCCATTATTTACTGTGTCAACTGCATGGTCGATTGTGTTTTTCAGAAATGTTTGCAATAACACTGCCCAATGCACATGTTCTTTTTACAATGGGATTTTGACCTCCCTCCAATTAAGAGGTAGGACTTACGTTATTTCTTTATAATCTGGAAAGGCTTGTAATTCTAGTGGAAGTAATTTTACAAGCACTGCAATGTTAGATCATAAAAAATAATACAACTTTTACCTAGTTCTCTTGGGATACTCGGTCCTACAACCTAGCAAGTATGCTGTGAGGAAGCCCAAAATAGCCTACATAGAGAAATCACATGGAGATATAATATGTAGGTGTTCTTAGCCCTTAGGCCAACTAAGGTCCCAGCTGACAGTATCAAACTACTCAACAAGTGAGTGAAATGTCCCCAGATTAATTCCAGTCCTCAGGCATTGAATTGCCTTTTGTCATTTAATCTTCTTCCCTGAGGCCCCAGACATAGTGGAATGAGGACATATCATCCCAATTGTCCGATATCTGAATTCTTAATCTACAAAAACTGAGAACATATAAACAGGAGCGTTTCATGCAGTAAGTTTTGAGGTACTTAAGGCAGTAATAATAACTACTGCAACTTTTCTTCTTCAGAAATGAAGGAGCTATAAGTGATGGAACCTAGGATTCTTTAGTGATAGTAATGCTATAATCAATATATACTATCATCTCTTCAATTCTGAATAAATGTGAGCCTCATGAAAGCAGGCATATATATGTATCTCTTAATTTAAATGCTTTCTAGGCCAGGTGAGTTATTTAAATATACAATTTCTGAAACAGCCTACCTAAGACTGGTATTAGATAGAGTTGCAAACCAAAAAGCATATATCCTAAGTAAGGCACTTAAATTAATATTCGTTTCAATATTCTGGGAAAACACATACATGCTATATACTACATATCTGTTG
Source organism: Ailuropoda melanoleuca (assembly GCF_002007445.2). Classification (NCBI taxonomy): domain Eukaryota; kingdom Metazoa; phylum Chordata; class Mammalia; order Carnivora; family Ursidae; genus Ailuropoda; species Ailuropoda melanoleuca. The sequence continues at coordinate 73,359,087 of NC_048228.1, forward strand.
TTTCTACCTTCATGAATTATTTGTCTCTAGTTCCACTGTGTGCTCCTAAATTGGTTCAATACTCTGATGTTTTCCCTTCCACCCTTATTCATTGCAATCTGAGATACTGGGTTTTTAATAACTAAGAACTTTGTCATAATTTATTATTTTTGCTTAGACTATTCTTTCTCCTACAGTTTGCTTTGTTAGCCCTTTCTTATATTTTATATCTAAGTTTAATTGTAATCCAAAGGAGACATCCTCTGACTACTTTATAAAAGTGGGACCCCACAATTATTCTCTGTTCCCTATATCTGACTGATCTGAGTCCCATTTATTCACTTTGATGCACTTATTATAAGCAGTAACTTTTATATAGATGTACACAAATATTGATCTATAGATTAATTGATTGTCTATTTTCTATGTTGTAAACTTCACAAAGTCAGGGTCCAAAATAGCTGCCACATAAGAGGAAATTAATAACTATTATTTGAAAAAAATACTGAAATAATGGTTCAAAGACAGAAAAGCTATAATGATACCCTGATTCTAAGACAACAAATGTGTGAAAAATTTCCTTTAAAAAGTATGGAATGCAAGATACAGTCAATCAAGCAAATGGACAGTATTCAATGGTATCATTATCAACTAGAAAAAAAGAAAAGGGATTGAATAAAAATCCAATCAAATACTATAACAAATGCAAAAAAAGTGAGGAAAATGACAAAGACAGAAGATAAACATGACAAGAATTGAATGGATTAACACAGGCAAGCAATTAAAAAGTAAAGAAGAAAAAGCACTGATAAAACAAGTGAGAATAAAAAGATAATTCACGTAATCAATGTTGGAAATGTAAGCAAGACAAAGCATCGATAAAGAAAGACTTGAGACTCTTACAGTACTTTGTACAATTACACAATATAACAAGGTAATAAGAACTGCCCAAGATTGACATGGAAGTATTAACTATCGCAATAACAATTGAATCAAGAAGGAAAGGCACTGGAGCCAGAGAAATGTAACAAGGAGTTATTTTAAATTTTAAGGAAAAAACTAGAAATAATTTTTTTTTAATTTCTCAATTTGACTTCTACACAAAATTTATTTAAAATCTGGGAAAAAGGGGGAACTAAGAAAACTACAGGCCTGTTGTGTAGGTGACAGTAATATATTTTATATGAAATTCCAGTAAACAAAATTCAGCAACCATAATTCCATGACTGACAGAATATTACTGGCTACCTATCACCAAGATCTTCTGAGGTGATAATACAAGAGGGTTGTGATTGCTAATACCTCACAGAAATCATGAAGACATGGATTAAATACATTAAGACACATTCTTTATATATTCTTATGACAGATATGGGTGTGCATATATACATATACATATATTACACATTATTTCATTTAATCTCTTGAGTTTCCCTACGTTACTTTTTAAATTTTATTTATTTATTTGTTAGGGACTCAGAGAGAGAGAACACAAGCAGGGGAAGTAGCGGGCAGAGGGAGAAGCAGGCTCCTTGCTAGATGTGGGACTGGATCCCAAGACTCTGGGATCATGACCTGAGCCAAAGGCAGATTCTTAACCAATGGATCCACTCACGCATTCTTTCCCTATGTTATTTTAAAATGAGGTAGTGAAGGCGCACCTCGGTGGCATGGTCTGTTAAGCATCCAACTCTCAATTTCAGCTCAGGTCATGATCTCTGTCAGGGTCCTGAGATGGAGCCCCGTGTTGGGCTCCTCCCTCAACAGGATTCTCTCTCTCTCTCCCTCCCCCTCCCTCTCTCCTCCTCCTCTCTCTCTCTTAAATAAACAAACAAAGTCTTTTAAAAAATTTTTAAAAATAAAATGATGTAGTGAAGGTTTTGGTAGAATTACCTGTTCGGGTCATGTTGTCGGTAAATGGCAGAGTAAGACTTGAAGTTAGATTAGCCTGACTAATTACAGTGTGTGTTTGTGTGCTTCCTTCCTTTACAGTTTTATAGAGAGAAAAATAAAAGAAATGTGGTTACGTCCACAAAAAGCATTATAAATTGACAATCAAGTCACAGAAACATTAGGAACAGTGACTCTCAATGTGAAATATTATAAACATCATGGATTATTTTCTCAAATGATACTGTTTTAGAACAATATTTTATTTCCAGATTGCTGAAATACATAAATACAAACACATCCTCATTTCAAAAGTGCATTAATAAGTAATAAAAGTGAGTGAAAGTAATAAAGTGAAGACAAATTGCCCTCGGGATTGATGAGAGCACCTATTAATGAAATAAGACTTTTAAAAACCATAAAAATAATAAATAAATAAATAAAAAAGAAATTCCTCTTTAAATATTCAACATTGAATTTCGATGGACATTTACCCAAGAGGATATAGACAACTTTCAAGTTTGAAAAAGTTTTCTGTTACGTTTGTTTGTTTGGTGAAATGCTGACTATACTTCTAATGGTAATCATTTGACATATATTATACATAGTGCTTTCATATACACTGGGAAAACGTGCAATTAGAGTCAAACAGACCACTATCCATCTACTATTATCCAATCACATTAAATAAACCACTTGAGTTTTCCATTTCCTATTTCCGGAACAATTAGATACAGCCCAAGTGTTTTGAATCTCATCTTGAATATCTGAATCAAAAGTCCTTCCAATCTACGAAAAACCATCTGTTATTCATTTCTGTTTCAGAAACTTCTTCCAGACACAGCATGAAATCTATTAGTCTTGAGAATTAGTGTAGAAACACTTGAAGTCATAGGACCTAACCTTAGAAATTAAGAACCATCAAGCAATTTCAAATATAGTTGATGTATTAAGAGTAACACGACAGCCTCATCTCACCAGAGTCAATAATTTTTATTCCTATTACTGGTTCCAAACTACAGGAATATTTTATCTAATTTTTTTTTAACGTGAACTTTTTGAAGTAATGTGTGTGACATGGTGGGGTGGCCCCTGTAAATGTATGGAGGGATGGCTGGGTTTTTGAGGAAGGAGAAAGCCATGATAAGATAAGGTAAGATTTATTGGGGGTGATGCCAGAGGAATTACCATCACTATCTTGAATGATTTTTTTAAAAATAAAACTTGGATATATTGTAATTAAGTGGTATATTCCTACACCTAGGTTATCAGTTTTCTTCAAGGATATCAGTTTTGTAATATGTAAATGATACCCATGCACCTTCTTGACTAAATGTATCTCATTCCTAGGCAGTGTTCTACGCCATTCCTTTCAATTCAACAATAGAGAAGAGATCTTATCCCTGGAAGGTCTCTGTTAAACACTCAAACACCTCTTCATAATGACAGAAGGTTTCCAGAAACTTGTTGGTGTTTTCTTTCCACTGGTGTGGATATGTTTATCTGAACTGTAATACCTAATTGCTTTTTCTACGTTTTACTGTTTACAAGGCTCCTTACAGGGAATCTTATTTCATTTGATGTTCAAATGTGAAAAGTAGCTAAAGACTATCACTAGCCTCACTGCACAGTTAGGAAAACAAGAACTAGTTATTTTCTGAAAGTTAGAAAAGCAGTCAGTGAAGGCCAAAGATTTGAGCTCATTTTAGGGCTAATTCCAGAAATCTTTCTACCACAACACCATTCCTTTCTGACTAGTGACCTTGCACTTTGACCAGCCCAGATAATTTAGCCCTGTGGGATGTGAGGAAGGAGACAGAGGGTTCTGTCTGAGAGAAGGGACTGGGTCCACAAGAGCAAATATTCTTTGGATAAAGGACTATCTGAGATCATTTGGCCTGGTGGGCAGCAAGGAAGCAAAGTGGAGAAGAGCTGAAGGCATTGAGAAGTGAAAAAAGAAGACTACAAACTTCCCTAGGTATGGCCGACCTACTGCCACATAGATCTAATACATTTTACCAAGAAACTCTACAAATCTAATATTGTAATAAAAATACTGCAGGGTTGAGTAGTCACAATACATGTCATTTTAAACTATACCAATTATTTGATTCCTGAAATAAAATAATGTTTTGACATTTAATTTTAGATCTAAGAAAATTGAAATTCAGAGAGGTTTGATGACTTTGATAGACTCCTCAGCTACCAAATTCCAGAGTTGAAAACAGAACCAGCTTTTTACACCAATCCCCGTTTAATTTTCTCTACATAAATCTCAGTGAACTGTACTTGTCATGTGTAAGACATTTTGGTCATTTGAGTCCTAATGACAAAATTAAAAATAGAATTAAAAATAATATTTAAGTAATACTATAATTCTTATGAAATATGAAGTACTGGGTAAAAGCTAAGTAATCTTAATAGTCATTTTTCACTTTTCATAATGATGCATAAGTAATCTTTTTTTCTACATATCTAGAATCAAAATGGGTTTGGCTTTGACTGAATTTTAGTATTTTGTCTTTTCAAGAGAATCTTAGAGCATGTTGTATGTTCAATAATGACAGATATTCATGTAGATCAAATTTTGTTTATCAAGTACAGTACTAAACAAGCAATAAAAATGAGTTTGGGAAAATTGATTAATTGTAGTTATACTCAAGTAATTTGTATAAAACCAAGTTTGTGGCTTATCATTAATTCATTGGAGGTATAATTATTTAACAAAGCTGTTAGAAAGAATTTGCAGTAAAATATGATTTGTTTATTAATTTTTTTGCCAAGGCATCAATGAGAACATGCTAGCATTAACATAAGGGCAGAGCAGTATTTGCCTTAAAAAATAATGCTTATAGGATTTTTGAAATAATTACCTGAACATCAAGAAATGTTGAAAACATAACATATTTCAAATGTAGAAAAATATCTTGATAAAATTTAATCTATACAATGTTAGTAAAATATATTGAATTTATTTTGATAAAATAATGTAAACAGATGATTGACACTGTCAAGAGCTCAGCTAAACTGAGAAAGAGAACAGAGCCACTGGTGTTACAGTAGCCCATTCCAGCAACAAACCAAAAATAAAGGTGTTAAGCCTTTAATTACTTACTGCTATAATTTAAACAAGAGTCTGAAACTGGAAAAAGTGTCAATTCCCCATTACATTTCCCCATTCCAAACAGCACACCAGTCCCATGTCAGGTGAACAGATAAAGACAAAGACATAGGAGCTGGGTTGGCTTACTGTTGAGGAAGCCCTGAACAAAAGGCACTGGCAATTTTATGGACTTTGGGGTTGGGAGGAGACCAAAGAGAAAGGTTAGGGGAAGAAAAGTACTGGGTTAATCTGAGTAAGAGTGCTACTAGGTTTTCTTCCTCTTTCCCCTATAAGGAGGCCTCAGCAGAGCCACTAGAAGACCTCTGTCCAAGACCTCAAAATATAGGCATAAGGAAAGAAGATCCTAGAGTTAGGAATGCAAATATGAGAAGAGCATGACCACCCTGTGGGACCCTGAACTCTTGATTTCAACTCCCCCCAGAAGCTGCAATGCAGTGGCTGTGCCCCAAATTTGGTTTTAGGGCCAGCAGCTTCCCCCATAAGGCCTGCCATGTAAAGCCTTTGTAATTGCCCATGGTTGGGCCTGAAAAAATCAAACTTAGGTTTGTAAACAGAAGCCAAACTCCTCATGCATAGTTCTCTCTTTCTTTCTGTGGAGGCAAAATATATTCCATTTCTTTTTAATTCTAAAATAATAAAATACATGACAATTCATAATGAGTGCAAACAATGATTCCTTTATTTTCAAGATATATCTTTATTTTTCAATTGTTGGAAGTATGGAACTTGATCGGTCTGATGAAGGAACTTTAATCTTGTGTTCTGTTTTTAAGATATAGGAATGTGCACTTAGATGTTAACTGTTAAACTATTTTCTTTACTAAGTCACTTCCTAAGTGATTTCAACCAGGAAACACTGCCTAAATGCTAATGGCTCCCCAATTAATATCTCTTCCTTGAACTCCATACTCAGCTGCCAAATTATCATCTCTCCTTGGTTCTCCAGTAGACATCATAATCCTGCCCCAGTTTCTTGATTTCTGTCTCTTTAAACATGCTCCTCCTTTAGTCTTCTCCATGTTAACAAAAGATAACTGCATCCTTCTGGTTAGTTACTTGGGCTAAACACCTTGGGTTTTTGTCTGACCAAACATTTAGCTTAAGCACAAATCTTGCTGGCTCTTCCTAAAGATTTGTCACGTTTATGGCTACTTCCTAGCACTTCCAAAACTCTCTCCATGGTGACAAGTTACCACCATATCTTGCCTGGCTTGAATAGACTCATTTGCCTCCTCTATTCTCCACATCACAGTCAGAGTGATCCTTTTAAAATGAAAGTAAATCAGGTCATTCCAGTCCTCTGCTTGAAATGTTTTAATGGCTTCCCATCTTTTTCAAGTAAAAATACAAAATCCCTAAAATAAGCTACGAAGTTACATGGACTGACCGGGTACTACATCTCAGACTATCTACTTCCATTTCCTTCCTCATTCTTTCCACCTCAGCTGCACTATTTTCCTTGCAATTTGCTCAGATACAACATGCATACTCCAGGTCACACTTTGTACTTGCTGGTTCTTCTGCCTAAAAAGTCCTTCTGATATCTTCATGATTAGCCTCCTCACTTTCTTCAGGTCACTGTTCAAATACCACCTGATCAAATAGGCCTTCCTTAACTAAAATAAAAACCTCTTTTCCACCTCTCCACTGCAGTTGATAATGCCTCACTCTGCTTGAATTTTCTCCATGACTTTTGGTGATAATTGTGGATTAAATCAAATGATCACTCCCTGATTGTTTTTTTCTAAATATTCTATTAAAGTATTACCAAGTTAAGTATTTTTTACATAGGATTTTTAATGGATAAAACTATTGTGTTACAATCTAGGACTGTTGTTCAACAAATCCTTTTGAATGTACGTTCTTTTAGTATTTACATTTTAAGTAAGATGAAGCGCTTTCTAATTTTCTTAAGTCAATATATGGAGCTAAAAAAAAGAATTATTATAGGGGAAAAAGTAATTTGTGAGATATTTTGTTCAATTGAAACAAACTCCTCAAACATTGTCATTCAGTTTGCCATCCACTTAACCATTTATATAGGCAGAAATTTTACTCTGTTCCCTCTAAATACATCAGGCTCTAGGCAACCCTCCTATATGCAAAGAAAAATAAAGCATAACTCTTGCCTTTACCTTTTTGAAATGTGAAATGTCCAATCTAATCATAATTGTGATCTAATCAACAATGCAGGTCCTGATAAACTATCCTTATGTGTCAATACCATTTAAAATGACTTCATATTTTATGATCTTTGTAGAAGCTGATTGTCTTTAACTAATTTTTCAAAGATTCTGATTTTTCAGCAATTCAGATAGCATTTCTTAATACCACATCAGTGAAATTTGATATTAACATTTATATTTCTCCCTTGCAAGAAACTGCTTTGGGGCCATTTAAAAGAAGACTAATTTGTTCTTGCAATATATTGCCAAGCTAATTGACATAATTTTCTTCTACCTACATCTTTTGCAAGATGGATACCCAGTATCTGCTGTAATTCTTCAATTATGAAGAACAGAACTACTTAACACTGTTTTTTGTTTTCCAAGGAGGACTAAATTCATATCCAGTTGGCTTTGGATATACATACACTAATAGAAAATGTTTATATTTACTTCATTAATCAGATTTCCATTATTTAAAGCAATGATGAGTCCTAACAACTCTTATCACATGATATTAAGTATTATGATCCACAAGGATATGAAGTTAGATATTAGAACATGTAGGTTAGCTGTTTTTTATAACACATGTTCTAGTTATAGTTATAGAGATCTATTTTTAAATACCTTGATGTCTGACTTCCCAACTCCAGGAAAGACAAGGAAATCAGGTAAATCAAGGAATGATCCAGCAATTTTAATAAACTATCCATACTGAAATAAGGTTCTTTTTTAATACTTGTCAGTTTATGACTGTAGCATCGAAAGCTATCTCACAGTTAATTTTTAAGTTGTGATGAAACAAATGTTCATTATGACAGGATACCTGCCTACACCGAAGTTTGAATCATATCAAAAAAATTACCAAATGACTTTCTGTTTCTATAACTAACTTTTAGTTTTTAATCTCAAGTCAAATTATCTCCTAGGCTCATGGTGCATACTTGCATTTTCCCAGAAATGAAGAAGGAAACAAGAGATATAGAAAAGAATGAAATGATGCCCCTTAATTATAAAAACTTACAATTTTGTTAGTTATTTTGACAAAGTCAGCTGACATATCATTAATTTCTTTAGATTGTGAAAATTATTTGATGTTTTTAATCAGTATTATAAAAATGTTCAACTTGGGAGAAGTCATTGATAAATTCAGAAAGCTGCTAGAAATTTTTCTTATAAGAGTAATATTATTTCTGATAGGTTTCCTTATTGTTTCCTTATCATTTCCTTAATTTTCACCAACTTAGCAAATATAACCAATTTTTAAAAAATTAAAGCAGAGGAAAAGTACTATACATCAGGTGGTTAGGAAGGAACTATCTAAAAAAACAACTATTAAAAGAAGAAAAGAAACAGAATCTATAGGTAAAATACCCAATCTTATACTTAAATGTTAGCAGTAGTTTGCTGAAATGATACAAAAAAAAAATTGAGAAAGAACATATGGTACATTAGAATTCATCAAGAAAAGAGTTAATGATTCTGAAGATCAGAGACAGAAGTGGAGAATAAGCTACTCAATTTAGATAATTGGTCAAAATATTGCTAAGAATTCTAACTCACAGCATGACATTCAGAATAGTTTTGGGAAAAAAGAAAGCCATCAGCACTGCATCCAGACTCTTAATATACCTTTTCTATAAAACCTCCTCCTTTTATGTTTGTGTGGACTACACTTGGCCATTATGGCTCATAGTTTCATTCACAAAGAATTAAGTCAAAGGTAATGTAGAAAAACACTGTATGAAAAAGCAACCTGACCTGAATTTATTCTTTTTTTTTTTCCTTTGGAAGAGAGAGAGAGAGCAGGCGTGCTGGGAGGGATGGAGGGGAGAGAGAATCTTAAGCAGGCTCCATGTCTAGCACAGAGCCTGATGCTGGGCTTGATCTCACAACCCTGAGATCATGACCTGAGCCGAAATCAAGAATCAGATACTTAACTGACTGAGCCACCTAAGCTCTCCCTGAATTTATTCTTACTATATTTGTTGCAAAATAGTGACTTTTCTGACTGCATCATTCTTTTGGCAATTATTAGTTGGCATTCAACTATAAAGAAGAGCTTTCCCTTCTCCCTGAATTTATTTGTTTGCTTGGTCTTTAGTGTTAATATGTGATTCATGAATTCTTTTGTGCTTGTTGTGGCCTTTTTGTTTTTCATTGACCAAATCTCTTTTAATTTATTTTCATAGCATCCGTGGGTAGTAGCAAACTAATCATTTAGAAAACTATAAAGGAGTGAGTCACTCAAAATATTTAGCATACAGTAAATAACAACAAATGTAATTCTTCTCAGTTATTTTTAATTTTATAAGATGTTCCCTGTGTAACCTGAGTTTTATCTCACCCCTTGACAGCACAGGAATTAGGGGTGCCAACACCCTATGAACTAGAAAATGTACATAAAACTTTTGACTAGCCAAAAACTTACCTACTAATAGCTTAATTTGACCTGAAGCTTTGCTGATAACAAAGTTAATTAACACATATTTTGTGTGTTATATGCATTGGTACAAGAAAGTAAGCTAGAGAAAAGAAAATGTTATTAAGAAAATCATAAAAAGAGAAAATACATTCAATTAACAAAAATTATCCCTTTATGCTGATAATGCCAAGTAAATACAGAAGGTTTTCTCTCCCCATTCTATATTTATTTGTCTTTTCTTCCATAGTAAGAACACTGGCTCCCAACGATATCAATGTATTTGCTCATTTCTTTAATCCTACAATACGCATGGCATAATTCCTGTTTCTATATTCTTTTTTTTTTTTTAGAGTAGGTTCCACACCCAACATGGGGCTTGAACTCATGACCCTGAGATCAAGGGTCAGGATGCTCTATAGACTGAGCCAGCCAGGCCTTTCTCCTGTTTCTATATTCTGAAAGGATATAGAAACAATGGAATTACAGTCACAGTAAGTGCACCTCACAGCTTATTTTCTAAATAAGTACTGTACTGTATTTATATTAAAAAAAAAATCTGGGGGCGCCTGGGTGGCTCAGTCGTTAAGTGTCTGCCTTCAGCTCAGGTCATGATCCCAGGGTCCTGGGATCGAGCCCCGCATCAGGCTCGCTGCTCAGCGGGGAGCCTGTTCCTCCCTCTGCCTCTGCTCTTGCTTGTGTTCCCTCTCTTGCTGTCTCTCTCCATCAAATAAACAAATAAAATCTTTTAAAAAAAATCTGTGTATGAGTGTGCATGTTGTTCAAGGGCCAACCATATGTGTGTGTGTGCTATATGTATACATGTATAATGTATATATATCTTGTCCTCCTATATATCTCTGCTCTCTGCAATACTTGTTAAAAATACTCAATGGGTTTTAATCCATAACTGTCATTACTTATTTTGATTTCCTTTCCCAGCTTTGGTCAGTGGGAAATTTGTCAAGTTGGTTCTTGTGTCATTTGTACATGACACCTCATTTTTGAGTGACTGCATATTTTCTGGCTCAGTAAGATATTCCAGAATCATCTTGTAATCAGTCATTACTCTAAGTACTCCTGTTTTGCATTTAATGAGGAACAGTATTTACAAGACAAGCTGTGAGGTGTGCTCGCTGTGACTGTAGTTCCACTGCTGCTATATTCTTTGGGAATATAGAAAAAGGAATTAAACCATGTTGTATTACAGGACTGAGCAAATGAGCAAACACAATGGTATTGTTGGGAGCCAGGATTCTTACTATGGAAGAAAAGACAAATACAGAACAGAGAAAGAAAAAATCTTACTGCATTTGGTTGGCATTATTTAATAAAATGATATTTTTTTGTCATTTGAATGTATTATATTTCTCTAAAGAAGTCTTTAACTTTTGAACTCATTTCACTTTTCTCAGCTAATGGAGTATTGTTCTTTGCACTTTCATTCCTATTGACATGAATTAAATTTTTGCAAGTGTTTTTAACAGAACACTATTCCCACAATATGTGTTAGAGTTGAATAAAGATTGTGTAGTCATTACGTTTGGAAAACACCATGTTCTCTAACTCGTTTCCCGAGGTAGATAATGCATAACAGAATTTTAAACTCCTAAGAAATCCATCAGCAAAGGAACCTATCTAATCAGTTTTCCTAAACTATTTGATCACAGAATTCTTTTCCCCTTTTGAAAAGGGAAAATATAATCAAGCTAGTATTACACAGAAAACATTTTAAGAATGCCCTTCTAGATCATTTCTACAGAAACACATTTCTCAGTTTGTCCATGTGGCCCTTATGCAGCAGGGGCAAAGCTAGAGGAAACATACTATTTTCACACGTGCAAACTGCACAGAAGGATTCTTTATTGCCTTGAGAAAGGAGACATCCAAGGATAAATTCTGGCAAGATCCAAAGGCAAATTCAGCCGCTTGAGGAGGCTCTTCACTACCTCCAGATTATAGCTTTTAGGTGATGGTTCAATATGTATTAGGCAGTCCTTGTCAGTGACTAAATGATCATTTATACAAAACCTCTTTTTTTTTTTTTTAAAGATTTTTTTTAATTTATTTATTCGACAGAGATAGAGACAGCCAGCGAGAGAGGGAACACAAGCAGGGGGAGTGGGAGAGGAAGAAGCAGGCTCATAGCAGAGGAGCCTGACGTGGGGCTCGATCCCATTATGCTGGGATCACGCCCTGAGCCGAAGGCAGACGCTTTAACCGCTGTGCCACCCAGGCGCCCCACAAAACCTCTTTTTAACACCAAATCCAGGAAACAAATAAATTGCTGCCTCCTCAATCTTCAAGAATTTGTCTTTCTTATGTAAGAGCAATGATTTAAGCATTAGCAGGCTTGGAATTACAATATGAGAAATGTTACTGTATGTGCGAGATCTCCATTTACTACATATCTATCTCCACTGTTGAAAAATTTATGTCAGCCTTGAATTAATAAAGAGTAATTGGAAACGTAGAAACTGAAAAAGCTGAAGTTAGTTCTGTAATACAATTGCTAAAGACTATGCTCATGATTATCTTATACAAATTAAAACTCAAAGAAGCTCTTTGCAGACCCTAGATAGATACATAATTTCTTTTGGTAGAGATGATGAACCAGTTCAAGCCACTAATTCTTTTTTTTTTTTTAAAGATTTTATTTTTATTTATTCGACAGAGAGAGAGACAGCCAGCGAGAGAGGGAACACAAGCAGGGGGAGTGGGAGAGGAAGAAGCAGGCTCATAGCAGAAGAGCCTGATGTGGGGCTCGATCCCATAACGCCGGGATCACGCCCTGAGCTGAAGGCAGAGGCTTAACCGCTGTGCCACCCAGGCGCCCCCAAGCCACTAATTCTTAAAACTGCATACTACTTTTAATAAATGAGAGAATACACAATTTAAATAATTAGTTTTTTTTTTTTACTATTTTCTCCTGGTTTTATATAAAGAAATTGGGAGCATAAAGAAAAGTAGCATAAATTAATTTTACAAATTTCTCTCATGCCTCTATTAGCACCAAAGCCCTAAAGTTAAGATCTCTTAAATGAAATTCATTGACATATGTACTTTTGCATGGTTTTTACACTGCCTTTATTTGATATATGGTGACAACTCCAGTTCAAAACCAAATTTTTTACTCACTCTGCAAATATGCACTCAGCCCTATTTGCTGGATATAATTTTAGATTTAGAATACAAAAATGAAGACTACATGGGTTTTGCCATCAAGATGCTTACATTTAAAAAGAAGACAGGCATGTAATGAGATATATGAGTGAACGGTGCCAGAGAAGCCCTAAAAAATAACGAATGAAAAAAATATAATGAATAAAACTTTATGAGATGTAGGGAATAGATCAACTACCTGTAATGTTTATAAACACTAATGCTTTTCTGAATTAATTTTCATCAAGAACTTCACCTTAATCACCAGGGTAAAATTCTGTGAAGACAGGGGAAGAATGAATTCTAACATTCAGGAAAAACACTAATATGTGAATTAGAAAATTTTGGAAACAGAAATACCATTTTATTTCCTTATATTAAATTCAGAATGATGGCAAAGAGGATGCCTTCGTGGTAATAGAAGGAAGAAGCCTTAATCAGTATCATGACTCGGCATGCAGCATCCTTTTCCTATTTATTCAGTCCTGGTTCAGAACAGGGTTGAGAAGGCAGAGGATGCACAGACTTCCAACTCAGTTGTTATAGCAGTACGATGAAGCTGTTGGATTATCTGATTCTTAAAGGGTCTTTGAAGTTTACAATTTTATATATCTGGTCATAACAGATTAAATAGGAACAAGGCAGAATGCAAAAGAGGCACATCAGAACTGGAGGTGGGCCCAGCAGATCACCAGACCAAAGAAATTCTGACAACCAGGTGGAAAAAAAAGTGTATGGACCTCTTGTGGGGAAAGGCCATAGATGATGGGGAGGGTGGCAACAGAGTTGGAGGAGTGTTATGTAAGAATGAGAAGGCTAGGTGAGGACTCTTATCCAGTTCTTTCTCCATTTCCACCATGAATGGCAGGAACCTGGTTCTCCTTTCAGGTATCATTAAAAAAATGCTTGTCTGATTTTCCATGTGGTAACACAGAAAAGCCAAATACCTATATCAACATTTCCACTCCTTGTTAGACTGCAAGTGCACAGAACGGAGAATTGGACAACCAACCTGGAGAGAGCACTCTCTGGACAGGGTAACAAATCTCTCTTTTTTGCTTAGATGAAAGGTTCCTGGGCTGAGGGGAAAACATTCTCCAAATCTAAATGGATTCGCTTTGGTGTGACATTTGTGCATAAACTGGAAGGAGGCAGTTTTCAGGGTTTTCTGATAAAAATTTCACACTGTTCTAGTTTGTTTTCCTCTAGGAATCTTCACAAATGAGCCTGGGTGAAGCAGTTCCCAGCAGACATTCCACTTTATTAGGATCCCTCTTTCTCTTGTGGCTGCTTTTTATTTTTCTCTTTCAAACTCTTACAGCCTAGACCCTCATAGCTATGTGGTAAGTCAAATTTTCATTGCACCACTCTTTGAATGCCCCTGGTGGGGATAAGATGCTCCTTTCATTGTAGTACATGAGCTGAACACTCTGGGGTGAATTCTTCCATTGGAAAGCTGATGAGAATCCATCCAAGCTAACATTTCTACTTGCTAGAAAATGAACCTGAGGCCCAGGAAGGTTAAGTGAAATTAGCTTCTCTACTTCTATGACCTTAGTGACTTGAAACCGCCACCATGTCTTCCCTTCTTCACTACAACCCCTATTTAAGTGATACCATTGTCTTTAGATTTGCCTTTTTCAGTCCACTCTCCACACTGATAAATGAGTGATCATTCAAATGTATGTTCTTCACAGTGATGTCATGAAGTCTCTAAGGTTTACCATTGCCTTAAAATAACCTCTAATTCCATTACAAGTCTGTGACTCATCTGACCAGTTCTGATTTTCTGCTTGAACTCTTCTCATCTCTCTTCTCAAGGGCTATTCTCTACCCATACTGACCTCAGCATGCTCTTGGATGCCTCTGGGGTTTGTAAATGGTACTTTCTTGCTCTAAATGGACTTCTACCTTCCCCTTAAATCTAACTCATAAAGATTAGCGGTCAGAGCTTGAATGTCACTAATACCTCCTGCATACTGCCTTAGTTCCCTGCACACAACTACCCTGTTCCCAGATACCACTTAGCAACTATAATATGTATTGGAAATATTTTTTAAAATGTGTCTTTATCCACTAGACAATGAACTCCATTAGGGCAGGGTTTTTATTTATCCTTGCTGCCATAAGCTCAGCAAGTAGTACAGTGTCTAGCACATAAAAGACTCACAATAACTGCTTATAAAAAAAGGCAGTATTGGAAATGAATTTTTCTCCTTTTCAGTCTAATGTCTTTTCACTACTTCATATATTTTAATCTCACTTGAATCACCTATAATTCCACAATGAGCTTATGTCCCAGCTTTATGTACTATCTCTTCAGTGCACTGTGGTTGCAGCTTAGAGGATTGCCTCTGTTCCTCTAAAGTGCCACCTGATTTGAGACTTTGTTCCTCTACTTCCTCTTCAATCCGGTGAAATCCCGTTCATAGATCACTACTGCTATGAAGCCCTCCCTGACTCCCCAGGTTGACATTCTTATGCATCTACTATATTTTCTTTGTACTTGGCACACACCTCCGTGGTGGCATTTCCTGTACGTATTTGGCACATACTTCCATGATGACATTTTTTATATTTCTATTTGCTTGTTGCTTTAAAAACCTCAAAATTCATATATATAGGATTACGATTTATTTTTTAATGTCGATATTTATCACATGGTCCGATGCTAGTTATACTCAGTGAATACTTGTTGAATAAATGACAAAATGGGTATAATATTTTACCTGTTCCTTGTCCTTTTAATTCTTACAAATAAGACAGGAAAATCACCCACATAGTATAAAGCAAGACACATACATTTAATATCAGAATACCCCAGGGTTCCAGTTTTACCATTTGTATGCTTAAGTTACCTGAGGACACTCATCTTACTTTTCTGAACTTCAACTTCCTGATTAATGAGTTGAAAATAAATAATTGAATAAGTAAATAAAGTTCAAAATTAAGATATTTATAGGGAATCCATAGTGACCATTATGAAAATAAATATAATTTTTTAACCAGTGATATGATATTCTGATGTTATTATTAGAAATACACAGATTAAAAATGAGATCCAAAGGAGAAGCTAAGATGGTGGTGTAGTAGGAGGACCCTAGGCTTGCCTTGTCTCTCAAACACAGCTAGATAACTATCAAATCATTCCGAATACTCAAGAAATAGACCTGAGGACTGATAGAACAAACTGCACAACTAGAGGGAGAGAAGAAGCCACTAGAGGAAGGTAGGAATTGTGGAGACATGGTTTGGGGGAGAAACAGATCATGGATGCTGCAGAGGAGAGGGAACCCTGATCCTAGAGAGAGGTAAGAGGGAATGCAGCACATGAGAATATGCACAAGGAGAAGACTTCCTTAAAGCCACTGGGAAGCTGGGAAAATGAGAGGGACTGATTCTCATGAATTTTTGCAACCAGTAGGGCTCAAAGACTGGAGTTTTAGAGGTCCTTGGATGTGGCTGGGATGGAGAAACTGATGGTGCAGCCCTATTTCTGGAGAGAAGGCACATAAGCAACCCCACACAGATGGCAAGATCTGAGGATTTCCTAAGGCACATGTCTGGAGACTTTACTTTTCATGGAGGGCATCTGTGAGAGGTAGCATTGCCTGTCTGTGGACAAAGTAGCCAGCAGGCACCATTTCCCTCCCCAGCCCCTCAGTATAGGCATAGAAACACCTGCTGAGCGCGGCTAACCTAGAAACTGGCTATTTAGCTTGCTTTGCTCCAAATCCCACACCCCTGCACTCTGGCACAACTGCCCTTCTGTGTTAAACCTGCATCGGTCTTCACATGATGAGACCCCTCCACCAGAGGACCAGCACAGGTCCCTGCCATGCCAGGTCCCTAGAGTTTGGAGTTTTAAAAATCTGCTGGCTTGGCTGGAATGAGCCAAAAGTGCACAGCACTGCTCCAGGCAGGCAAGCAACCTGGAGACACAGAGTAAAAGCAATAATCTGACAAATGCCTAGGATGCCTGGGAGAAAATTATTCGCTTTTCTGAGAGGGCTTCTCTGAGAGCAGCAAGCATGGACTATCCTCTCCAGGGACAAAGGAGCTGCTGGCACCATTTCCCTCCCTCACCCCTGGCATAAACCAAATTCAGTAAACAGCACAGCACCAACAGTGGTGGCCTAACATCCTTACACCAAGCCCACCTCCCTTGTGCTTTACTGGTACTGCTTTTCTTGGGCAAGTGTACCTAAGGACCAGCACAAAGGTCTCTGTCCCCAGAAGACCAGGACAAACCCCCACATGCACCATGTCTACTGACCATAGAGTTCTGCAAAGCTTCAATTCTAGTGGAAATAGCATCAAGTCTCATTTAATGAGCAGACCAGGGATGCGTAGGTGGCTCAGTCAGTTAAGCACCTACCTTTGGCTCAGGTCATGATCCCAGGGTCCTGGGATTGAGCCCCACATTAGGCTCCCTGCTCAGGGGGGAGCCTGCTTCTCCCTCTCAGTATGCCCCTCCCCCCCAACTTGTACACGCATATTCATTCTCTCTAAAAAAACAAAAACAAAACACAAAAAAACAAAAAAACAAGCAGACCAGAGGACACCTAGTTAAAACTCACCACACTCTGGCTAAGGTCCAAATACGGCCCACTGCAAGTAAGGAGAACCTCTGCAGATGACTGAGCTGAGGGATAGAGCAGCCAAAACACAGCAGCACAGTGCACATAGCAAACATCAAAGACACTTCCTGAAACACCAGGCCCTGAACATTGTATGACCTCTTCTTCATAAAGGTATTACTCTCAGGAGCAGAAAACATAACAGGATTTTCTAACACACAGAATAAGACAGAGACCTAGACAAAATACCAAGATGGAGGAGTTCATCCCAAAAGAAAGAAAAAGAAAAGGTAATGGCCAGAGATATAATTGAAACAGATATAAGAAATACACTTGATGCAGAATTTAAAGAAATAGTCATAAGGATCCTGTTGGGCTTGAGAAAAACATGGAAGACTTTAGAAAAGCCCTTGCCACAGAGATAAAAGAGCTAAAAAACAATCAGGCAGAAATGGAAAATGCAATAACCAAGATTTAAAACTGACTGGATGTAATGACCACAAGGAAGGAAGAAGGCCAGAAATGGAATAAGTGATATAGAAGAAAGAATTATGGAAAATAATGAAGCTGAGCAAAAGAGATAAAGAAAAAGTGTGGCTCATGAGAGCAGACTTAGGGAACTCAGTGACTCCATGAAATATAATAACATTTGTATCATAGGAGTCCCAGAAAAAATGAGAGAGAAAAGGGGACAGAACGTTTATTTGAGGAAATAATAGCTGAAAACTTCGCTAATCTGGGGAAGGAAACAGACAAATGCAGGAGTCACAGAGAACTCCCATCAAAATCAACAAAAGCAGGCCAACACCACAACATATTGTAGTTAAATTTGCAAAATACAGTGATAAAGAAAAAAACCCTAAAAGCAGAAAGACAATAGAAGTCCCTAATTTAAAAGGGAAGACCCATTTGGTTAACAGCAGATATATCCAACAGAAACTTGGCAAGCCAGAAGAGAATGACATAATATATTCAATGTCCTAAATAGGAAAAATATGTAGCCAAGAATACTCTATCCAGTAAGGCTGTCATTCAGAATAGGAGGAGTGATAAAGAATTTCCCATACAAACAAAAACTAAAGGAGTTAATAACCACTAAACCAGCCCTGCAAGAAATATTAAAGGGGACTCTTTGAGTGGAAAGGAAGGACCAAAGTGACAAAGACTAGAAAGAAACAGAGAAAAATCTCCAAAAACAATGACAAAACAAGTAATAAAATGGCAGTAAATACATACCTATGAACAATTGCTCTGCATGTAAATGTCCATTTAATTCTTCAATCAAAAGACTTAGCATGCCAGAATGGATTGGAAAAATAAAAAGCAAACATGTTCCATCTATATGTTGCCTATAGGAGACTCATTTCAGACATACAAATACTTGCGGATTGAAAGTGAAGGAAAGGAGAATATTTACCATGCAAATGGACATCAAAAGAATGCTGGGGTAGCAATCATTTTTTTTTATAATTTTTATTTTGTTATATTAGTCACCATACAGTACATCCCCAGTTTTTGATGCAATGTTCCATGATTCATTATTTGTATATAACACCCAGTGCACCATGCAATATGTGCCCTCTTTAATACCCATCACCAGCCTATCCCAATCCCCCACCCCCCTCCCTCTCAAGCCCTCAGTTTGTTTCCCAGAGTCCGCAGTCTCTCTGGTTCATTCCCCCTTCTGTTTACCCCCCCTTCATTCTTCCCTTCCTTCTCCTACCAATCTTCCTATTTCTTATGTTCCATAAACGAGTGAAACCATATGATAATTGTCTTTCTCTGCTTGACTTATTTCACTTAGCATAATCTCCTCCAGTCCCATTCATGTTGCTGCAAATGTTGTGTAATCGTTCTTTCTGATGGCTAATATTCCATTGTATATATGGACCACATCTTCTTAATCCAGTCATCTGTTGAAGGGCATCTCAGCTTCTTCCACAATTTAGCTATTGTGGACAATGCTGCTATGAACATCAAACTCAATACATGTGAAACAAATAATCAAATCAAAAAATGGGCAGAAGATATGAACAATTTCCAATGAAGACATACAAATGGCTAACAGACACATGAAAAAATGTTCAAAATCATTAGCCATCAGGGAAATTCAAATCAAAACCACCTTGAGATACCACCTTACACCAGTTAGAATGGCAAAAATGGACAAGGCAGGTAACAAGAAATGTGGAGAGGATGTGGACAAAGGGGATCCCTCTTACACTGTTGGTGGAAGTGAAAGTTGGTACAGACACTTTGGAAAACAGTGTGGAGGTCCCCTAAAAAGTTAAAAATTGAGCTACCCTATGATCCAGTTGCACTACTGGGTATTTACCCCACAGATAGAGATGCAATAGGGTAGCAATCCTTACATCAAACAAACTAGATTTTAAACCAAAGACTGTAACAAGTGATGAAGAAGGGCACTATATCATAATAAAATGGTCTATCCCACAAGAAGATCTAACATTTGTAAATACTAATGCCCCCAACTTGGGAGCAACTAAATATATAAAACAATTAATAACAAACATAAAGGAACTCATGAATAATACAATAATAGTGGGAGTTCTTAACACCCCCATTTACATCAATGGACAGATCATCTAAGCAGAAAATCAGCAAGGAAACAATGGCTTTGATTGACACACTGGCTCAGATGAACTTAATAGATACATTCAGAACATTTAATTGTAAAGCAGCAGAGTACACATTCATTTCAAGTATATATGGGACATTCTCCAGAATATGTTAAATATTAGGTCACAGATCAGGCCTCAACAAGCACAAAAACACTGAGACCATACCATGCATCTTTTCTGATTACAACATTATGAAACTTGAAGTCATCACTGGAAAAAAATTGGAGAGACCACAAATACACGGAGGTTAAAGAACATCCTACTAAAGAATGAATGGGTCAATCAGGACATTAAAGAAGAAATTTAAAAAATACATGGAAACAAATGGAAATGAAAGCACAATGGCCCAAAACCTTGGGATACAGCAAAAGTGGTCATAAAAGGGAAGTACATAGCAATACAGATCTACCTCAAGAAACGACAAAAATCTCAAATAAAAAACATAACCTTACAACTAAAGGAGCTAGAAAAAGAACAACAAAAGAATCCTAAGGCCAACAGAAGAAGGGAAATATAAAAATTAGAGCAAAAATGAAATGGAAACTAAAAAACCTGTAAAACAGATCAATGAAACTAGGAACTAGTTCTTTGAAAAATTCATAAAAATGATAAACCCCTAGCAAGACTTATCAAAAAGAAAAGAGAAAGGACCCAAATAAATAAAATCACAAATGAGAGAGTAGAAATCACAACCAACACCATTGAAATATAAACAATTATAAGAAACTGTATGAAAATTATATGCAATAATATAAAAAGTATATATCAACAAGTTGGACAATCTGGAAGAAAAGAACAAATTCCTAGAAATGTATAAACTACCAAAACTGAAACAGGAAGAAATAGAAAACTTGAACTAACCAATAACCAGCAAAGAAATTAAATCAATAACCAAAAATCTCCCAACAAACAAAAGTCCTGAGCCAAATGGTTTCAGAGGGGAAGTCTACCAAACATTTAAAGAAGAATTAATATCTATTCTTCTCAAACTATTCTGAAAAATAGAAATAGAAGGAAAACTTCCAAACTCACTCAATGAGGCCAGCATTACCTTGATTCTAAAACCAAAGACTCCACTAAAAAACAGAATTACTGGCCAATATCTCTGATGAACACCGATGCAAAAATTCTAAATAGAATACAAGCAAATTGAATCCAATACTACCTTAAAAGAATCATCACCACAATCAAGTGGAATATATACATGGGTTGCAAGGGTAGTTCAATATTTGCAAATCAATCAATGTGATACACTGCTCTAATAAAAAAAAAAGGATAAAAACCATATGATCCTTTCAATAGAACCAGGGAAAGCATTTGACAAAGTACAACATCCATCCATGATAAAAACACTCAGCAAAGTAGGCTTAGAGGGAACATACCTCAACATAATAAGGGACATATACAAAAAACCCACAGCTAATATCATTCTCAATGGAGAAAAACTGAGAGCTTTTCCTGTATGGTCAGGAACAAGACGAGGATATTCACTGACACCACTATTATTTACCATAGTACTGGGAGTCCTAGCCTCAGCAATCAGAAAACAAAAAGAAATAAAACACATTCAAATCTGCAAGGAACATGTCAAACTTTCACTATTTGTAGATGACATGATATTCTATATAGAAAACCCAAAAGATGCACCAAAAAATTGCTAGAACTGATACAGAAATTCAGTAAAGTCACAGGATACAAAATCAACCTACAGAAATCTGTTGCTTTTTTTTTTCTGAAAGAGAAAGAGAGCACCAGCAGGTGGGGGAAGGGGCAGAAGGAGAGGGAGGCACAGAATCTTAGGCAAGCTCTATGCCCAGAATGGGGCCTGACACAGGGCTCAATCTCATTACCCTGAGACCATGACCTGAGACAAGATCAAGAGTCCCATGCTTATCCAACTAAGCCACCCAGGGTACCCCTGTTACATTTCTGTACATCAATAATGAAGAAGCAGAAAGAGAAATCAAGGAATTGATCCTATAAACAATTTCACCAAAAACCATAAGATACCTAGGAATACACCTAACCAAAGAGGTGAAAGATTTGTACTCTGAAAACTCTACAACACTCATGAAATAAATTGAAATGACATTAAAAAATGGAAAAAACATTCCATGCTTATGGATTAGAAGAATAAATCATTAAAATGTCTATACTACCCAAAGCAATCTATACATTTAATACACTCTCTATCAAAATAACACCAGCATTTTTCACAGAGCTAGAACAATCAATCCTAAACTTTGTATGGAACCACAAAAGACCCCAAATAGCCAAAGCAATCTTGAAAAAGAAAAGCAAAGCTTGAGACATCATATTTCTGGACTTCAAGTTCTATTACAAAGCTACAGTGCTCCGGACAGTATGGTACTGCCAGA